>NW_004444177.1:3074675-3085954 GCF_000243295.1 Trichechus manatus latirostris
ATTATTCAACAATAAAAAGAAATGAGCTATTAGGTTATGAAAAAGCATGGAGAGATCTTAAATGTATATTGTTAGTGAAATAAGTCAGTCTGGAAAAGCTACATACTGTATAATTCCAACTATATGACTTTCTGCAAAAGGCAGAACTATAGACACAGTGAAGAGAACAGTGGTTGCCAGGGGAGGTAAGGAGGGATGGATAGGTGGAACATGGGACATTTTTAGGGCAGTGAAATTACTCTGTATGATACTGTAATGGTGGACACATGACGTTATGCATTTGTCAAAATCATAGGACTGTGCAACACAAAGTGAACGCTCATGTAAACTGTGGACTTTAGTTAATAATAATGTATCAATATTTATTCATCAATTGCAACAGATACAACACAGGAATGCAAAATGTTAGTAATAGGAGAAACTGTGCAGGGGGAAGGGAGTATGTGGGCACTCTCTGTACTTTCTGCACAATTTTTCTGTAATCCTAAAACTGTTCTAAAAAAAACTCTATTAAGAAGAGAATATTCAATTTAAGAATACAAGATATGTGGAGAGTCGGTAAATTTATTCACCTGGTACCATTAGCTTAAGGTAATAATAAAGTTACTCTAATAGCTTAGAACTCTTATAACATGAAAAACAAAAGACATTTAAGTCCCGATTTATAGCCAATTAATTTTCTAAATGGCTTTATTAGCATCTATTACATTTCATTATAAATCTTTGCCTATATGTCTGTCTTACTGAAATGTTAGATATATCAGAAATGAGACAGTTAATATCCTAAATGTATAGTGTAGTACCTGAAATGCTTATAATACTTTAATCAATTCAAAATGAGTATTAACAGAATTAGGATACTAACCTACACATCACCTTGGGCATCAGAAGTAAGCCATCTCAGAACTAAATCTTTGAATTATTTTTTGTGGTGAAATAATGTTTTCTTGTCACCTCCACCACCACCACAACCACCAGGACACTACCTCACCTCCTTTCCTGGGGTCAGGTAAAGACCACTTCCTTTCTTGAGTCTTAGTACTCATCTAAGCAAGGCTCAATAATTAAATGGTTTATATTGGGGTACATGTGCAATAAAACTCAAGACTGATAAAGAGAAGGAGATTCTTTCAGCATGAAAACTTGCAGGAGATATGGTCAGAGAGGCCCCCTGGCAGTATAAACTCTGACTGCCTGGTAGACATTGTCTTCCTGCCCCAACTCCCAAACCAGCCCCAGCAGACCCACCCACAATACAACCAGTTAACCAGGTGACAATTGGTACATAAATCTATGAGGAGGAAGAGGAGATCCAGGGATGAAGAGAATATAGGAGTTAAAAAGCAAAGAGGGAGCATCTAAGGAGAGGATGTTGGGAGCTGAGCCATCTAAAGAGGCCCTCAGAGGAAGGAGATCAAGCAGAGATGAGCAGCTGCAGGGAGGATTTGACTGTAGAAGAGTTGTTGCTGTTGTTGTTGTTAGCCGCCTTTCAGTCAGCCCTTGACACGTGGCGATCCCACACAAAACACTCCCCGTGACTGGTTACAGATAGAAATTTTGTGCTTCATAGGCTCCACTGGAGCTCCACTGACTGATTTTCAGACGTAGATTCCCAGGCCTTTCTTCTTAGTTGGTCTTAGTCTGGAAGCTCCTCTGAAATCTGTTCTGCATCATAGCAACATGGCAGCCTCCACTGACAGACAGCTAGTGCCTCTGCTTGAGGTACATTGATTGGGATCACCTTGCACTCTCTGTTCCAGTTTTCTTTGCTGCTGTCTGAATTCCTTGATTTTGTTCCAGATTTAATCATCAATCCCTTTGGCACTTGTTAAAGCTTCATGTTACCTTCCCATAAGAGTTAAAAACAAAAGCAGAAAGCCTCATGGAGGACTATATGGAGAGTAAGTTCAGATACCAACATGCAGAGTTGAGGAGATGTCTCCACCACCACTAGAGGCTTCAGTACCACCATAGTCATGCGCTCTGGGCACCTGAGTACAGGCTACTAAATGTCTGGGGCTAGGATGAGGCGGGGCGTCAGTGCCAAATGCTTCCAACCGTGAACTACTGAAGGGGATGAAAGAATCGTTTTCTCCCTGGCCTAGAATTCACATTTCTCTGTGAACACCAGAATGCTGTGCGCTGGCAGGCAGCTCTTTTTCTTTTTTAAGAAATAAAAATTGATACAGGAAAAGAGAAATCCAAAAACAGAATCCAGTCATCTAATCTGACAAAATCCCACCAGCCTGGCTGAGTTCACATATGTACAGCTTGCTTATATTTTTTTTATTTCATTTACTTTTTTTGTTTGGTTCATTCTTTCGGAAGACCTCTCCTAAAGCATTAAAAAAGAGATAGCATTTTGTGTGTCTGAGGTCTCTTAAAAATCCCCCCGTATTATCTGAGACAATAACCAGCTGAAAGCTTTTTCTGGAAAAAGCTGTTTAATCTTATATTCCAGGCATCAGCAACAGCAATGACAAAAGTAACCACCATTAGATGAAGAAAAAAGTAAAAATCAAGTTGCTTTACAGTGATTCAACATACAGGTTAAATTCATTTCACTGTTCCTTAACTGGAAAGGTACCTTTAAGCATTTAAGACATATTTTTCTAATACAATTTTCTTACTCAAATTATCATTTCACCAAACTTTATGCCAAAACTCCCTACATGTTTATTTCCTGAGTAATATTAACATTTTATAATAGTATGGGATTTTATTACAGTGTATTGCTTAATTGGGATTAAATATGATCTTGAAATATTATCTGTAAATCTCCCTGGTAATAGTAATAGCAAACAACACTTGGATAGCACTTGTCATTGCCAAACAATTTAAGTATTTTACATATTTACCTAATTGATCAATCATGGGGATGGCACAATACCAGGCAGTGTTTTGTTCCATTGTGCATGGGGTCATCATGAGTCGGGCGTCAAGTCAATGGCCTCCAACAACAGCAACATAATTGATTCTTCACAGCAACCCAGCGGGAAGGTTCTGTCATTATCATCCCCATTTGACAATTGAGGAACCTAAGGCACAGAGAGTTGAAGTAACTTCTTTCAGATCACAGAGCTGGAAAGTGACAGGGCTAGCATTTAAATTCAGGGAGGCATTGCTCTAAATCATTAAACACACTGCCTCATAACCTATTTTCTCCCTTATATTAAGGATGATGTCTTTTCTCATAGCCAAACCCTTTTTGCCTCACTTCAATTTATATTTTACAGTGCAGTCAGAATAACTCTTTCAAAAAAGAAAATCTGAATTTCAGTGTAATGGAATCATACAACAACTACTCTTTCATGTTTGGCTTTTCTTACTGAATGTACTATATTTGAGATTCTTCATTTCTTTGAAATTATCAGCAGTTTGCTCTGAAGGCAAAACTAATGTAGGGTGCTAGAAGTCAGCTTACGGGGGAATGGGGCATGGCCATTGACTGGAAAGGGACATGAATCTCCGAGGGGATGAAAAGATTTGATATTTTGACCTGAGTGGTGTGACTACACAAGTTACATATGTGAAAAGTTATTAATTAGTCCATTGTACTGGAAAACTATACCTCAATAAATAGCACAGTGGGGGAAATACTTTTTAGAAGAGGCCAACATGATTATAGCATTATCCTACTTAAAAATCTTAATTAAGTTCTCACTTGTGTTAAAATAAAAATCCTTATCCAGGTCTCTACAGCCTTTCCCCCATCCTGTCCTGCTAACTTTGCTGTCTGCAGTCCAAGCACACAGGCTGTCCTCAAAGATGCAAACCACACTCTCACTTACCACAGGGCTCTGGACTTGCTGGCCCTTCTGTCCAGAGCATTGACCATTTGCCTAATTTAATACTCTTTCTTTAGATCTCAGCTTCCATAAGGGGGAAAACATTCCCTAACTACTGAGACTAGGTCAGATCACCAAAAAAATATACCTAGTTGTATCAGGTACAATTATGTTAGCCTTTTTTGTGATTATAATTTTACAATTGTTTTTATTAATGTTTGAATAACGCCTTTTTCTCTTCTAGACTGTAAACCCCATGAGGGCAGAAAATGTGCCCACTTTTGTTCTAATTTATATCTGTCACCTGGACTGATGCACAGTTGCTTAAAAAGTATTGACTGGATCAATTGAGGAGGATCCCTTTCTTTGGATTCCGAATCCAATCCTTAATCTAGCTCACTTTGTAGGTCAGTACATTTGATTCAAACACTTACTACTAGAGATGTGAAAAGGAAATTTTATTTTATTTCTGGAAAGGGGGCTATAACTGTAAAGTAATTTCAAAAAGGTGGCCTTGGATTCTGCAAAGGGGGTAGAACCTCAGGCTGCGGAAGCAGGTACTCTGAGGTTTATAAATTTATCCTTTCTTAATTAATTGAAAGAAGGTTTACTTGTTGAAGCTATAGTTTCCTACTTTCAAAAGATTACTGATCTTCAGAATTGGGAGATAAAAAAATGTAATAATGATTTTCCTATTCTGTCTGTATCTAACATCTGAGATTTCATCTCCAAGAGGGTGCTTTAATCAGTTTTTGACCAGGGCTTACAATATGAAATATACAATTTCATAAAACCTCTCATACCCTCATTTTAAGCGATAAGCCCTGATATTTTCTATTGTATTCCATCTTATTCAATTTCCTCATATTCCATTATATTTTAATTATTACATTCTATTCTATTTCATTTAAAAATGCTTGTTTGCAACCCACTAAATTAATTTATCAACACAGCACGCCTTTTAAAATATCTACGAGATGCTGAAATAGGCGTTTTCACAGTAGACCCCACTCAGATAAAACAAACAAAAAACCCAGTCAAATTGGTTTGCAACCACAGTGTAAATCAAATGGCTTAATTTTAATTGGCTGCATTTCCATTCTTTAATTTTTAGTCTTGTTTTGTTGCTATGCTTTTTTATCCCAAGAGATATGAACTAAAATCATTATAAAGCCTTAGTATAAATCTCATAAATAAATATGGAATAAATCTTTTCTCCAAAGTTTCCCTGAAGTTTGGTGTTAATCAGGGAAGCACATGGTCACGGAAATCTGTTATATGACGAGAGGCCCTTTTGCCATCAGGAGCTGTTTAGAAACTTTAACTTAAACTATGCTCCAGTTTAAAAGCCCTGGAATGAGTAAAATACTATGTGAATCATTGTTAAATGAAAATATACATATCTATCTGTTCAGGCCTGTGGGGTAGAGACTCACTTAAACCACCAGTCAAGGCCATGTCATTATGTTACAAAGACACCCAGGTGACTCAATCTATGAATAAAAGTGAGTGCCTGTATATGCGATTCTAGGCATATTTATTTACTGTTTATCCTTGAATAGCTAGGGAAACTGACTGAAGGTTTAACTTAAAAGTCAGTTGCTATGGCAATGATGTAAATAATATCTTTGACTTCTGGCTATAGAATAAGGTTGAAATAATTTGTTTAACTAGCAATATCTCTTAATGAGTAGAGGTGAAGAGTCTCATGTTAACTCATTTCTAGGGATTATCAGTATTTAGGACTCAATAAATGTCCACTGAGTTAATTACTGAATGTATGAATAAAGACTCTTCAGAGCTTTTAGCTAGAAGTTAACAGACAGAGATGAATCCAAAACTCAGTTCTAAAAGCAGTAGCTGCCATGAGAAAACGTTCCTCCTACACTCATTTTTATCTGGGCTTACAGCAAATTCTGTGAGGGTCCATGGGCCGCTTTACTGCTAATAACTTCCCTTCTGGGACTCAAAATGCTGCTTCCAGAATGTCAGTGTTATAGGTCCCAGGACGTAACACTTTCTCATCATCAATTATTCTCCTCCTTACAGAGACTGATGATTGTCCATCAATATCCTTTTTCCTGACAGATATTCCATAGAAATAGAATGCCTGGATTTTATTTTGACAAATGGCTTCCCAGAATAGATCCTCTATACTGAAGCTAAACGTGTAAAAATGTTTCCTGTGGAAGCTTCTAGGAGTGTTCCTTAAAATGTGTCTTTTCTACTTTATTTTGTATCTTCTCTTACCCTGCTAATTGAAACACAAATGTGGTGACCTGTTTTCTCATCACTATTGGGGACCATGAGGATGAGTGCTACATTCTAGGATGTCAGAGTCTGGACCTCATGGAACTGAGCCACCTACCAGCTCTGGGTCACCTATCTCCAGGTTTTATATGAAAGAGACAAAAAACAAAAAGAAAAAAAAAGACTTTAATCTTATTTAAACTTATATAATTTTGCTCTTTGTTACCCAGAAGAGAACCTAATCCTAACTGATATAGCTAAATTCACCTAGAAAAGCCTCAGCTCTGGTCAAAATCCTATGCATACCTTCTCCATGCCTGCCACACAGCAGTGGAACAAGGTCAGAGAAAATATACAAGAAGATGACCATTCTTACTTTCACTGCCACGAATCTCAAATGGGCATACTCCTGATTTTCCCAACAAAAAGTACCAGTCCATTGCATCGCTGCCTATACTTTGTGCTCACCGTTTATTGCTGTGGATAAAGTTTCCCTACTCTTATCAATGGTCAAACTCTTCAATTGTATTCTGAATCCCATCCCATTCCTTCTCACCTCACCAAGAATTTTGCTGAAAATTTTCCTCCCCCTTCTGTAAGATCAATTTCTCTCTCTGCCCTGTCCTGCATCATCACAATCTATAAGCTCATATGATTAAGTATATAACCCATTGCCATCTAGTCTGTTCTGACTCATAGCGACCCTATAGGACAGAGTAGAACCGCCATACAGTTTCCAAGGAGCACCTGGTAGATTCGAACTGCCAACCTTTTGATTAACAGCCACAGCTCTTAACCACTACATCACCGGGGTTTCCAATTAAGTATATAGTCTATTATTAAATCTCCCTGGGGTGCAAATGATTAACATGCTTGGTTGCTAACTGAAAGATTGGAGGTTCAAGATTGTTCAGAGATATCTCGGAAGAAAGGCCTATTAATCTACTTCTGAAAAATCAGGGATTGAAAACTCTATGGAGCAGTTCTACTCTGACACACATGAGGCTGCCATGAGCTGGAGCTGACTCAACAGCAACTGGTAGTGGTGATAGTATCACTAAAAAAAAAAGAAATCCTCCTCCCTCTTATTCCACATGACCCTCTTTCTACCATCCCATATCTCTGCTAATCTTTACACTAAAACCTCTTCAGAGAATTGCCTGTTCTTGTGTTCTCCAGTTCATCTCACATCCTTTCCTCAGCCAACTCCAATGAGCTACTCTCCCTATCCTCCCACTGGAATTGCTCTTATCAGCTCAGGACCAATGACAGTCACCAAGTTTCCAAATTCAAGGATCGCTTCTCTGTCTGATTTTACTGGGCCCATCAGCAATAATGTATTTAGTTGGCCAGTCCCTCCCTCTTGAAACACTCATCTCCTTTGGATTTTTTTTACTTGGCTGGCTTCTCGGATTCCTGGTTCTCTTCCTGGGCTTAACTTCTGTATAATGCAGCAACCTAGAACCTCTTCTTCTCTTGTCTGTTTTCACGCCACTTTGCCTGGGTGACCACAACCAGTTCCATTGCTTTAAACATTGCATTCTCTATATACTGATGATATTTAGCATTTTGCCCTCACTCTGGAATTCTACCCTCATATATCCTACCACATACTTGTCATCTCAATTTCTTAATTTATCCCCCAAATTCCTCTTTTCTCAGCTTTCCATTTTAGTAAAGTAGCCAATAATTTAATTTCCCTTGATCCCTCCCCTTTTCTCTCACTCTCAGTATTTAATCTTTGAGCAATCCTATCAATTCAAAAATCGTGCCATGGGCCTGCCCCCTTCTCTTTATCTCTAATTGTCTTAGTTATCTAGTGCTATTATAATAGAATATCACAAGTGAATGGCTTTAATAAAGAAAAATTTATTCTCTTACAGTCTGAGAGTCTATAAGTCCAAATTCAGGGTGCCAGCTCTAGGGGAAGGCTTTCTCTCTCTCTTGGTTCTGGAGGAAGTTCTCATCATCAGTCTTCCCTCGGTCTAGGAGCTTCTCTGCACAGGAACCTCAGGTCCAAAGGATGCACTCTGCTCCCAGCGCTGCTTTTTTGGTGGTATGAGGTCCCCCATGTCTCTCTGCTTGCTTCTCTCTTTTATAACTCAAAAGAGATTGAATAAGACACAATTTAATCTTGTGGATTGAGTCCTGCCTCATTAATGTAACTGCCACTAATCTCATCTCATTAACATCATAGAGACAGGATTTACAATACATAGGAAAATCACATCAGATGACAAAATGGTGGACAATCACACAATACTGGGAATCATGGCCTAGCCAAACTGATACACATATTTTTGGGGGACACAATTCAATCCATGACACTAATACTATACCCTATTCCAAGTCACCAACGTCTCCCTCACCTGGACCATAGATCACTTTTGACTTGCCTATTATATTTCTTCCTCTTTGTTTGTCTGTTTGCTCATTTGTTCTCTGCTGTCTCCCTTCACTAGAATAGAAACTCCATGAGAGCATACATGTTGCCCTTCTTGCACACCATCACATCTCCAGCATTGTGACCAGTTTTTAGGAACATAGTAGGTGCTCAATAAATGTTAATTGAATGAGTCAAATTCATGCATTGAAACAGTGCATCACTTCTAGGTGGGTTTTGCCAGAACATCCATATTGGATGCAGGCCACACTCCTAAGGAAACTCTCCTTTCAACTGCTTGGCTGCTCACATCAGATCTCAAAATGGAGGATGATTACCTAATATTTGTTAAACCACTGAGAATCATGGCCTAGCCAAGTTGACAGATAACCTTGGTTCAAAATTGTTATGTAGTCAAACAGTATCTAACTATAGAAATGTCTGGGTTTTAGGCATAGCAGGAGTCCATGGGTGGTGCAAACAGTAGTCAAATTCAGCTGCTACCTGCCACCTGAACGGTTGGAGGTTCGAGTCTATTCAGAAGTGCCTCAGAAGGATAGCCTGGTGATCTACTTCCAAAAAATCAGCCATTGAAAACCCTGTAGAGCGCATTTCGACTCTGACACATGAGCTCGCCATGAGTCAAAGTCAACTCCATGGCAGCTGGTACTCCTATGCAAAGCAAGAAGAGGGAACCAGGCAGTAATAGGACTGTTAACTGCATTCAAGTACAGTCCATACTGCGTACATGCTAAATGCAGTACTTTTTACACAATATTGAAACTTAGGCCTTGGTTTTATTATTTTCTCTTTTATTTATTTATCTTCTTCCTTTGGTATTTAAAATTCATTGGCATGCATTCATTTTATTTTTAAAAGCAAGTTTATTATAGGCCACCCCCTTATAAATGCAGTGTTAGTTCTATCTTTAGCTTCTAAAGATTCCAAATCAGCACTTGGCCTTTTTATTGCTGTGAACCCTTTTCAGAGTCAATATGAAAAAGAAATCAGTATCAGTTAATCAAATTTTCTTTTTTTTGATTTAGCTTGTATTTTATGTATGAAATTATTCCAGAAAAATGGTAACATTTTGCTTTGTTAGAGATTAATTTCCACTACTGTTTTAAGAGAACTTTCCAGCTTTTTCCTCAGGAACTTGCTTTTCAAATAGCCCTGCAGACTTTAAACTCCAAAACTCTTAGCAAAGGGCATGTGAAATGGCATTTATTTCGTTGCTGCCTGAGTAACAGCTCCTCTTTGATGTCTTCTTGTTACTGGATGAGTAGGTGAAGGGTCTCTCGGTATGGCAACGGCCTACGACAAATGCAGAGGAATCATTCTATAAAGAAACATTCTATATAGAAACAGAAAAATTACTCCTGGTTAAAAAATATAATAATAATAAAATCTCCTTCGTAGAGTAATAGCTACATCTTTTAAACATACTACCTAGGGGCCAGTTGTGGTTTTGACACTCATCTATCTTGACAAAATCAGCTAACATACTTTCTCTTCCACTGGGATTCCAATAATTTTTTTAAAATGTCAACAAAAACAGCAAGAGGGATAGTAACTGTGTGCTAATATTTTAAACAGTTTCATATATAAGAAATGAAATAGTTTTGCTTTTTTGTTAAAAGGTTGGAAGACAGTGATGGGGACATTAATTTTTAATAGAGATCAGCATGAATGGAGGTTTAACAAATATTTTTATGCAAGACACATTTTGTCCAGTGGACTAACATTACGGTTTATATGAAATGCTTTTTAAAGTTAGGAATTATTTCTTGATTGACTTCATAGAATCTAAGAGCCAAAAGTGATTCTTAAAGTCATCTTACAGATTCCCTCATTATACGGAGGAGGAAACTGGGGCTCTTGAGAGAAGTGACATGCCCAAAGTCATACACGATTTCACTAACGGACCACACATTTCCCTCATATAAAGAAAAGTAGCTCCGGATTTCCAGGATCTGTGCCCACCGTGGATAATTTCACATTCCCTTTTAGGATATAGTTCTGCTCCCTTACCCAGATCTCTTTGGTTACTCATTCAATCGTTCCCGAAACAAGTGTCTTCCAGAATCCATCACTGTGATATGCAGACTCCCAAGCCTTCAGACACATGCTAATGGCACACGGCAGCAATCTACCCATGAAAAAATGAGACTTATTCCCTCACCAACCTCTCCAGAGACTCAGTTCCCTAAATTCCTGGGCCCAAGGGCAATGAATAATATTTTAACAGCAGTGCTATTTAAGACAGCATAATTTGGGCTCCATAGAGTCCCTGGGTGGTGCAATGCACTTGTTGCTAACCAAAACATTAGAGGTTGGAGTCCATCCAGAGGCACCTTGGAAGGAAGGACTGACAATTTACTTCTAAAAAATAATTCAGTGAAAACAGTTCTACAGTGACACGCATGGGGTCACTGTGAGTCGGAATCAACTCAACAGCAGCTGACAAAATCTAGGCTTGATAGATCAGTCCTTCACTTTTATTTATTTTATTTTATTTGCTCTTACCTTATTTTATTTTAATACAAAGATGGAGACTCCTCACACACGTTAAATTTATTCTGTAAGTCTCTCCGAAGTAATGGATACGATTCTAACTCTAACCCAGAAAGGATAAGCGTTGCTGGACAGGATTTTTGTTTCACAAGAGACAGAGTGTCTATCCATTTAAAATGACAGAGTAATTCATGCCCCCAAAATAAAAAGTAAACCTGCCTTTCTAGGAAAAACATTTGGGTGGCGTGGGAGAAAATCAAGATTTGTATTCCACCCTGACCTGCAATCAGCCACAGATCTGGCTACTTAAAGATCACTGTGAGTTGTGACACTTGAAGGTAAGA
>NW_004444177.1:3087363-3088161 GCF_000243295.1 Trichechus manatus latirostris
ACAAGAACCACTGGATTTCATCCTACTCATAAGAAGTGAGCAATGTTTAAAAGTTTTCTTTCTGGCATTTAAGGTACCTCAAAGCACATTTCTTTTCCAAGTTCCCTAGTAGCCTAAAACATCTCATTTTTTACACAAAAAGAAACAACAAGCTCCTTTTTCAAAGGCAAGAGCTACCTCAGAGCAACACAAAACTGTCTCATGGGCCTAATTGTCATCATTGTTTATAGCATAAAATTTCCCCGGGGCAAAGAGGACCTATTTATAATAAACATGGCAACGTTACCACAACCATCAAGAGCATGGGATAAAGTTCCCTCATTCCTTATCTCCCTACTGGATCTTTAATACAGAAATGTCACCTTGCTATGAAACTCCCCTGGAATCCACCCCTCTGTCCTCTGTGGCCCTTGACTCTCTGGCAAGGGTGGAATACCCAATACACAGGGTAAGCATGAGCTTACTTGTGCTTACTTCCTAATGTGTGATGAACAATTTCACATGAACCATGTTTGAAATTGAAATTGTTCACTACAGATTAGGAAGTAAGCACGAGTAAGCCCATGCTTACCTTGCTTACTCGGTCATCCGTCCCTGTCGGGGACTGTAAATTTGAAAAGAAGCTTTGATTCTGTGAGAAGGTGCTGTGAGGTTGGGAGAGAGACAGATGCCAGCCATACCAAGAAGCAGAATCTTTGATGTGGTGAAAGAATGTGAAATTGTTCACTACAGATGATCTGGGAAACAAGGTAATCCCCCTGCTCTCTGGTCACGGCCTCACCCAAGTGCTGACCTTAC
>NW_004444177.1:3089121-3094540 GCF_000243295.1 Trichechus manatus latirostris
TGGTTAAGCACTCAGCTATTAACTGAACGTCAGCTGGTGGTTTGAATCCACTCAGAGGTGCCTCAGAAGAAAGGTCTGGCAATCTACTTCTGAAAGATCACAGCCATTGAGAACCCTATGGAGCCAGCTCTTTTCTGAAGCACACAGGGTCACCACAAGTTGGAGTCAACTAGATGGCAACTTGTTAGATAGAAGGCGCAATGCATGGTGGGTCTTGGAGGTCCCAGTGAGAAGTGAGAGTTTTACTCCAAGCAAATGGGATGCTATGGGAGGGTAATACTCAAGGGAGCAACATGACCTACTTTAGGTTTTACAATGAACACTCTGGAAGCTGCATATAGAAAAGAGTACTTTGACTTAAATGATTATCTATCTGAATTGATTTTTAAAAGAAAGTGTGTGATTCTTTCATATGCATCTTGATCAATGTGCCTACGTCTTGACATTTTTAAGGCTTCTCCTCTTCCCCGGTTGGAGGCCAACGGAGGATCTGGAAGAGCCACTCTTTGACAATAAAGCAGTCATTTCAAATTGAGCATGGAGCTACTCAGCAGCGATGGCAAAGGAAATACATAAAACGCCTAAATGAATCTAATGGGATTTCAGTAATCAAATATCATTTGTATATTTTCCACATTATGGTAGGAAGGCTTTATAGTCAGCCTATTTCCCGTCGTGTTCCTCTTGGAGTTCTGTTCTTGAGAGCAGATTTACATCAGCCCCGCTGTGCCAGGCTCAGACTGTGTCAGCACTTTCGCTGTAACCCATGTTTACCGAAGGTTTACAACTTGGCTGTAAAAACGCGTTGGCACCAAAACTGGAAACTTGGTGTGAAAGGTTTGGCATAAACATCGCCCGGAAGCAGTTTTTCTATCTAAATCTGAGAAAAACAGGCGAGGTCATTTTCAAGTTATTTGTGTTATTCATGCATAAATAAAATGAAGCCTTCCAGCTTCAAACAGTTGTTTGCTTTTGCAGTCCCCAAAAATAGATTGGATCCAAGAAAAGTAACATTTGGTAAACAAATACTCTTTGACGGGGAATGCAAAAAAAAAAAAAAAAAAAACTGAAATAAAGCAGAGTTGAGTACATTAAGTAGAAAGGGAAAATGGAAGTGTTTCAAAAGTCACTTTGTGTCAGAGGGTAGAAAGCAGGAAAGGTATTATTAGACGATTATATGGATTTGAGAGACAAATTTAGAGATTCCCACGGACTCCAAATCGAAAGTGCAAACAAGCGAAACAGCAAAAGACAGGTTTTCAAATAAAATTTTTATTAAATTCTGAGGCACACCTCATCCAATCATACAAACTAAGTAAATATATGGTTTCAGACACAAAAGAAACAAATGACTTCAAGATTCATTTTCTCAGAGGTTGTTAAAAAAATTGGGGAGAAGAGAGGAAGAAGAAATGAAAGTAGGAAATGGTAACAGAAATAAGTTGATTTAAAAAAGAACTAATATCAATGTTGAAGCCTTTTCCTGCCATGCATCTGTTGAGTTAAATGTTTAGAAATGCAGTCTGTGGAATTGGAATTCAGACAGTCAGTATCAGTTCTTTAAAGAGAGAAAGCAACAGTCCAGTCTGCTATCCAAATGTAAAAGTCAGTTTTGATGTCAAGTCATTTTTCTCCCAGAGCGAACACTCCGCATTGAGATCTGTGAAGCGTGGGCAGAACAGACTTTCACTCTCGCAAGCCTATCGGTGGATGACTAAAGAGACTGTTCAAGGGCAAAATAAAACAAGCCAATTCAAACAGAAAGTAAAAACAAGTCACGGAGAAAGGAGAAGAATACGGCCAGCAGGATGG
The DNA here is from genome assembly GCF_000243295.1 of Trichechus manatus latirostris. Classification (NCBI taxonomy): domain Eukaryota; kingdom Metazoa; phylum Chordata; class Mammalia; order Sirenia; family Trichechidae; genus Trichechus; species Trichechus manatus. Next base: position 3,090,934 of record NW_004444177.1, read on the forward strand.
GGCCTGTGTTCTCTAGCAAGTGATCTTTCTGATGCTCCTTTGTAGAAGGGACATTTTTTATTAAGCTTGCTTTTCGTTGATGTTCATTTCAAATAGATTTTTAGCGGCTGGTATGGCTAAAATCAGATACAGTTATATCCATAAGATGGTTCTCGGTACATTTTTGCTTGTCTTCAATCCACGAAATGTTTTTAGTCAAACTATAAGCAGAGTAATAGAATTCTATCTTTTGATAGTAGAAGAACTTTCCACATGGAGATTTTACCATTCGGCCATTACCTGCTCCATGTCATCCATGTGGTTTAATCACACACTTTTAGTTAAAGCTAAAAATGCCACTGGGATACGTTTTGAAGCTACTGACTACCTAGAACGGTCAAATTACCCTGAGAATCTCCAGACTTCCTTGTCACTTTCTTCTAGGATAAACACTCTTGTTGTTCCCAGCTTCAAAGAATGTCTTTGGAATCATTTGTTTACCCTGTTATCAAGATGGTTCCCACAGCAATGACATGTGGCATTTCAGATCCAACTTGCCACATGATTTTCAAATACATTTTTAAACCATACAGAGAGTACCTTCCTCATTAAGAAATATGAATAAACACACAGAGCAATCCAATTGTGAAGGCTTTAAACATAAAGAAATAAAACAAGTGGGGTGCATTACTTAGACTCCACAGGCCAGAGACAAAAGGATTACTCATCAGCTGACAGGCCTCATAGAAACTACAGTGTACTTTCTCCACCACTTGTCTGTCAGTTTATTGTGCTGTGGTGGCTTGCATATTGCTATGACACTGGAAGCTATGATACCGATATTTTAAATACCAGCAAAGTCACCCATGGTGGACATTTTTCAGCACAGCTTCCAGACAAAGACAGACTAGGAAAAAAGGGCTGGCAATCTGCTTCCAAAAATTAGCCAATGAAAACCCTATGGATCATAACAGAATACAGTCCAATACAGTGCTGAAAGATGAACCCCCTAGGTTCAGAAGTTACTCAAAATGCACAGTGGCTACAACAATGGACTCAAACATACCAACAACCATGAAGATGGTGCAAGACCAGGCATCGTTTCACTCTGTCGTACATGGGGTCTCCATGATTTGGAGCCAATGCTATGGCAGCTAATAAGCAGTTTCTCAGAATTTGCAATTATTTCTAACTATATTCTTTAGAAGAAGAGCCTTGGTGGTGCAACGATTAAGCACCTGGCTGCTAATCGAAAGGTTGGTGATTCAAACCCACCAGCCGCTTCATGGAAGAAAAAACCAAGACATCTAATCTGCTCCCATAAAGATTACAGCCTAGGAAACCCTATGAGGCAGTTCTACTCTGTCCTATGGGCTTGGTTTATGAGTCAGAATCAACTTGAAGGCACACAACAACGACAACAATATATTCTTTAGAGGTGTATATTTAGCCTAATCTCACGAGGTCCAGATACATAAATTTCTTGAGGGCCTGGAATGCATTTAATTTCTTTTTTCTCAATTCCTAGCCTGCCATTTACTGTAACTTCAATAAGTATCTGTTGAACGCATGAACAGTCACCATAGGATCTATGCTATGATATTGAAAAGTGTTATGTATCTATAGAGAGAGAGATTTTTTTTAACATACTGGGAAAAATGTTGGGGGCTAAAAATATTTGCACCAATCAACATAAACAGGCGAGTTGTTTTGAAATGTCTTATGTATGTGTTTGATCAAGAATAAAATATTGAAATTTGGCTAAGTATTCTGTTGAAGCAATTAAATGTTAAACTTGGGTTAGTGAAGTCCCATATCAACATGAAGCATGTACCAGTTTAATAAGGATTTTTTTGGAGATGTGATCAGAGGACACTGATGATCTACAACAGTGTTCTCTTCAGCTAAATATTCTAAATCTGCAGAAACTAACAATTAGAGAAGTGACTATCTATAGACCTTGGGTTCGGGTTTTTTGTGGGGGGAAGCGGGTGGGCAGCTAAACGGTTAGTGATAGAAACTTCAGAGATAGTTAAGTGTTGGGGTGAAAGTATACTTTGTGTCTTTGTCATCTAGCGCTGCTATAACAGAAATACCGCAAGTAGATGGTTTTAACAAAGAGAAGTTTATTTCCTCACAGTCAAAGTAGGTTAAAAGTCCAAATTCAGGGCGTCAGCTCCAGGGGAAGGCTTTCTCTCTCTGTCGGCCTTCTTGTCAATGTTCCCCCGGAATAGGAGCTTCTCTGCGCAGGGACCCCCATCCAAAGGACGCGCTCTGCTCCCGGCACTGCTTTCTTGATGGTATGAGGTCCCCCTGTCTCTCTGCTCACTTCTGTCCTTTATATCTCAAGAGAGTGCCTCAGGACACAATACAATTTTGTAGATTGAGTCCTGCCTTACCAACACAGCTGCCACCCATCCTCCCTCATTAACATCATAGAGGCAGGATTTACAACACATAGGAAAATCACACAGTACCAGGAATCATGGCCCAACCAAACTGACACACACATTTTTTGGGGGACATAATTCAATCCAAGACACTTTGTAAAATAAATTTTTTTAAAAATCCATATTTTAATATATAATTTATGACTGGCGGTAGGGGGTTGCATTATAGTTTTAAATTCAATGCAGAGAAAGTAAAGCTCAACAAAGTCTCTTGGCTGAATGGGATCTGCAGTCGTTGTCATTAATAAGACAGGCTCTATTTGGGGTAAAACGTGGCATTTGTGAAAATAGCAAGTGTGGCTTCCACTCATTACTTTCTACACCAAAGGCATAGACTATATAGTAATTTGCATTTTACTGACACAAATATTTGCACTTTTTATATTGGAAATTTAGTTATAGAAAACACTAATTCTGACAATGAATTAGCCTTGCCCAGTGTCTGTGTAGCAAAGGGACTTTGAGATTCCCTTCTTAATGTTTCCTCAACATTGGATGGTTTTCTCAGGAAGTGAAAGAGAAAGCTAGTTGGCAGTGTTAACTCTTGGCACTGAAATGAAAATTAAGTTTCATAATGGAAAGAGCTTAAGTTTCAGATTTAGAATGACCTGGACTTATTTTATGGCTCTGTACTGACAAGCTCTGCCACCTTTGGCAAGTTACTTGACCATCTAAGCCTTAGTAATCTCACCCATAAAAAGACTATTCATACCTATTTCAGGACAGTTCAAAGGAGATCAACAACATGAAGCATTTCATTCAATGACTGATGGCTACTAGAATGTATCCGTGATTTCCCCTTTCTCTCACACCACACACCTACACCATCCTCAGATTCTGCAGGCTTTAGCTGCAAATTATCCTGACTTGGGCCTACACTGATACCTTCTTATTCCAAGCCACCATCACACCATCATCCCTTGCCTGGACTACAAGCAGAATCTTTTAACTACCCTTTCTCATTTCTCTCTCTCTTTCCTATGATCTGTTCCCAACAGCATCAAGTGTGATCCTAAAGTATTAATCTTATGTCTTAGGCTGAGTTCTCTAGCAAAACCAGTGAAGAATATATATAGAGAGAGAGATTGTAAGAGAGAGAGAGATTTATTTCAAGGAAATGGCCCATGCAGTTGTGGAGCCTGGCAAGTCCCAAATCCATGGGATCAGGCGTCAGGCTG
>NW_004444177.1:3095273-3097555 GCF_000243295.1 Trichechus manatus latirostris
TTACACTTATCTCATATTAAGTTGTTCCCTAATGTGTTCATTTTTATATGTCAGCCCCACTGGAATATAAGCTCTAAGGAGCAGAAGGCCATTATACAACCCACTGGGTACTGTTCCCATTGAGGTTCGGGTGAACAGTGCCTGCCGGAGATGTGCAAATCCCAGTCTGCACATTCACATGTGACAGGCTTATGGGTCTTCTCTAAATCCTTAGTCCCTAATACAGTGCTGGCACAAAGAAGTCACTGAGTAACTATTTGATGACTATTTCTGTTATTGTCATATAATTACAAATTATATGATAAAAATTATAATAACCATGGGATGGTTTGAGACAGAAAAAAAGAGCTTCAGAAGACGGTAGATAGTGGACTATTGGATTCAGCAGTGACTCAGATACATGCTTGGACAGTCCCGCCATATGCTATGTGAAGAAACAAGTGAGAGTGATTTGTGAACAGTTTCAGCAAGTGCTCTGGCTGGATTGTATTTTAACGGCTTTATAAATTACTTTATTCCCTTCTCATAAGAACATTAATGATGTGAGGAAGTCAGTTCCATTTTTCAGTTACACTTTATTGCATTTTAGAGGAAATTATATATTACAATGGAATTGGCAAAGTTGAATATTTTCAAAGGTCATGGAAAGTATACCTCATAAATGTAAAAGGTACACCATGATACTGATGTTTTACTAGCTGTCTTAAGAATAACTTTTGGTATATGATCCACTTTTGATTTAATTGCCAGACTTCGTAACCATCTACCTCTCTTTTATTGAACATTCAGTCTGTGGACAGAGAACATAGAGACGAATGTTATAATAATATGATTTCAGTCATGAGATACACTGGGACTTCCACAAGGCACCAGTGGTAAGAGATCAGTAAGCAGAAGTGGGTCAAAGGCACAGATACAGGTATGACTCAAAGAAGGTAACCCATTTTCCATATCACAAAATATAGAAAGAGAGGAAAACAGTTTGGTGGTTCGTCAAAAAGTTATGCATAGAACTACCATATGATGCAGCAATTCCACTCTTATTTACACACCCAAGAGATCTGAAAGCAGTGATGCAACAGATATACGTACACCAGTGCTCATTACAGCACTATTCACAATAGTGAAAAGGTGGAAACAACCTAAATACCCCTCAATAGATAAAGTGTGGTATGTGCATACAATGGAATATTACTCAGCCATAAAGAGAAATGAAGTCCTTATACATGCTACAACGTGGATGAAACTTAAAAACATGGTGAAGGAATATGATAATGAACATTTATTGAACACTTACTACTTACTTATGACACATAAGGAGCCCTGGTGGTAAGGTGGTTAAGAGCTTGGCTGCCAACCAAAAGGTCGGCAGTTCAAATCTACTGGCCACTCCTTGGAGACCCTATAGGGCAGTTCTACTCTGTCCTATAGGGTGGTTATGAGTCAGAATCGACTCAACAGTACCTAACAAGAACAACATGACACATAAAGGAGTCCTTGGGTGGAGCAAAGGGTTAAGTGCTCTACTACTAACGAAAAGGTTGGGGGTTTGAACCCACCCAGTGGTGCCTCGGAAGGTAGGCCTGGTGATGTGCTTCCAAAAGGTCACAGCCTTGAAAACCCTATGGAGTACAGTTCTACTATGTCCACATGGGGTTGCCATGAGTAGAAATAAACTTGTTGGCGACTGGTATTTATTGTTTTTTGTTTGTTTGTTTGTTTGTTTTTATGACACTAATTGTAGTAACAACAGCACAAGGTAGCCACTATTATTATTCCCATTTTATAGGTGAGTAAACGGGCTCGATAAGGACTAGAATCAGAGCATTAGAAAGCAGCTGGTGTCTGACTGAAGTCAACTCTCCATGCAGCGTCTGCCAGTAGACTTCCATAGTACCACAACACTGCCCATCATGAACACAGCCACTGCCCAGACACTCAGGAGACACATAAGCACCATATTTCCTGGGCCGACACAGCTGGTGCCCTCTCGTCTGACTCTGCATAAGATTTTACATGTGCACAAGGAAAGCCCAATGACAACTCAGCTCTCAAAGCTCAGAGTAAGGATGCTTGGGACAGAGAGCTAGCTCCTTTTCCCTTTTAGTAAGAGTCAAGCTTAACAAAGAAGAATAAATAAAGTTAATGATACAGGTCCTAGTTTTCTACAGGAAAGTTAGCAGGTCTTTGCAGGCTCTCCACAAGTAAACCCAATCTACATATCCTGCTTCATCTCCCACTACACCTTCCCACAGCATTCTAACTCTAGCCAACCAGACTTC
>NW_004444177.1:3114690-3115657 GCF_000243295.1 Trichechus manatus latirostris
TGGAACTTGAAGGTAGGCATCAAATTAGCCCTAGTTATGAAAGTAGATTTTCCTCAAATTCTTGAAAAATAATTTTTGTGGTTTTAATTTATGTTTGGTGTTTAAACTTGTTAAATAAAGAAAGCAATATATCTTCTTAAGAATGCACTACTAAATAATGCAAATTCCTGTCAGTGGGAACTAAAGACAGTTCTGGAGACCCTGGGTGGCACAAACAGTTGAGTGCTCAGCTACTAGCTTAAAGGTTGGCAGACCCACCCAGAGGCACCTCAGAAGACAAGGCTGGTGATCTGCTTCTGAAAAGGTCACAGGCTCGAAATACCTATGGAGCAGTTCTACTCTGCACACATGGAGTCACCATGAGTCAGAATGAACTCAACAACAATAAAGATAGATCTAACATCTATTCAGACCCTTCAATCTGTTACACTGATTGTGAGGATGGTGCAGAACCTGGGAGTGTTTCCTTCTGTTGTACATAGGGTCGCTATGAGTCAGAACCAGCTCAACGGCACCTAACAACAACAAAAACAATCTGTTAATCACCTAGTAAGCATTTATCAGAGTGGCATGTGGAAGAAGTAAGGGTCTTCAGAGTTGACTGAAATGGGCTCAAGTCCCAGCTCTGATATCATGTAGCCATGAATCTTGAGCCAGTTGTTTAACCTCACTGAGCCTCTGCTTTCTCATTGGTAGAATGGAGATAATAATACTACCTTGAGCTTTGAGTTATGTAAATGATCACATACGTAGAGCACATATTGGTCCTAGCCACTGAAATGGATAGAAGGAATATTTCTTTGCCCTCAAAGCTAATTCCATTTAGGATCTTTGGTTAGGTTTAAGTGACAGTATCATAACACCTGAGTATTTCCAATAAAGCTTTCAAATGGATCTAAATTCTTTTGAATGGTGACATTAGTCTCTGAAGTGAGACTTGGCTTTACATGGAAAGCAAGTAAGCCTC
>NW_004444178.1:0-1023 GCF_000243295.1 Trichechus manatus latirostris
ATTTATACTGAAGGCAAAGGATTAAATATTGAGGGAAAATACCAAGAGCTTTAAGGAAAGCTAACTAAAAATACATCCATTATCATCATTAACTGTGTTAAATCTAGTTAAGTAACACTAGCAAACAAGTAAAGGTCAATGAAAATATACTAAATAATTTCATTGTTCAAAACTATTGAGAAAATTAACATAATGTAATTTCAAATTGTCCCAAGATTAAAAATTTCTACCTTCACGTGTAAATATATTTTTCTTTCTAAGATTGATCTAATTATTATTATTATTTTTAATTTTAAAAACAGTATCAAGTAGGTTATGGTCATCCTGAGACTGGCCTCTCAAATTTTAATAATTTCTCTTCCATAGAACAATGAGTTTAAAGAATGTCAAAAACCTCTTTAGAGTTGATACTCCCCAGTGCACAAAGCAGAATTTGAATGGAGAAAAGGTATGTCAAGGTATGTGCCCCATCACATATTTATCTTTTGATCTTCCTGTTACTGTAATGAGAAATGAGGCATTTTCCCTTAAAATAACCTATGTTTTCCTGAAGGAGGACAGAGGAGGTAAGGCTAAAGAGAATGTGGTTATGGCCTAGAACTCCTGAAAACACTGTTGAAAAAGACAATAATAGCAAAGGAATTTGCTGACTTTAATTTATGAAGAGAATTAGGAGAACATGAGGCACTGGATGCTGAATCAATTTCATCTTCAAATTGGAAAACAGCAATATTAACATAGTTATTAGGAGAAAGATAGCTTCCTTGTATAATTGCAAAGCATTCTAACAAATAAAATGATATGATGTTTAATATTAAAATTGTCTGTACTTTCAGTTTTTTGGTGATACTTTATAATAATTGATTTCTTAAATGGTTTCATCTTTACTGCATTAGTTTGCTGTAGAAATCTCCAAACTAATGCCTTGAAAGAAGCATGTTGCAATTATATGCACAATAAACCAAATCAGTGAGAACTCAGTCTACACTAGTAGATACTGTGTGATATGAAGATGGCAGTGAA
>NW_004444178.1:2154-2941 GCF_000243295.1 Trichechus manatus latirostris
CCATTAAACCAATCCTGTGAAGTGTTTGGTTATGTCCGGGAAGTATCCGTGACTGTGCCCCTATGAGCTTTATTATATATATAAACATATATGCAGCACACACAAACATGTATATGCATACGCCTACAAATACAGCTATACATGCACAACTACATATACACATATGCATACATATCTACCTATGTAACCACTCATGTATTTTTGGATTGTTACTGTTATTGTTTAAGAATTGTATATGTTATAGCATTTACCAATAACATCCCTTATTCTTGTGTACCTCTTAGTGTCATCTTTAACCTTGGTCAAGTTGCGCACACTTCACCCCATTTGGTACTGCCTTTTCCATCACCAAAAATAACAAGTGTCTACTGTCTAGAGAGTGATCCTCCATCCCTTTCCTGCCCATCCCTGGTAACCACCAAAGAACTCTGATCTATGTATGTATATCTATTTTTTCTTTTTATAAAAGAGAGATTACACAATATTTGTCCTTGTTTGATTGACTTATTTCACTCAGCATAATGTTCTCCAGATCCATGTATGTTATGTTTTACAAACTCATAATTCTTTATAGCTGCATAGTATTCCATTGTTTGTATATACCACATTTTATCCATGCATCTGTTGATGGGCACTTATGGTATTTCCATCTTTTTGTCATTGGGAATAACACTACAATGAATACAGGTTTGCATATGTCTATTCATGTCACTATCAGATCTCTATGGTATATACCTATGGTATATACCTAAGAGTGGGATTACTGGATCATAAGGTATTTCTATTG
>NW_004444178.1:5231-6241 GCF_000243295.1 Trichechus manatus latirostris
GGTCAGTAAAATCAAGGTAAACCCTCAATGTGATGAGTTGACACAATAGCCATAACAATGCGCTCAAACATATCAAAGATCATGAAGATGGCACTTCATGAAGAGGAACTTGTAAACTATTGTGAAACTTTGATTTTTTTCTCTGTATGAACTGAGGGTCACTGTTGTTCTTTTAGCAGAGAAGTAATAATTTAATTTGTTTTAAAAGAACCACTCTGGACTTCTGGTTTCAGATATCTAAAGAGATTAGAAGTAAAAATGCTCATGCTTACAGCAAGAAAAAAGTTGAATAAAATGAAAATCAATGGCTTTTCTTGGACGCTTCAGAGTAGTGAGGTTCCAGGGCAAACCACCACCCTAAAATCTGGGGAGTCTGGCACATCTGGAGCAGAAGCCACTGGAGCCATATAATGAAATGAAGAATGCCTTTATGAGCTCATCAGTAGACTGGGCATGGCTGAGCAACAAACCATTGAGCTTGAAAATAGGTCAACAGAAACTTCCCAAACAGCAATGCAAAGAGAAATAAAGAATGAGAAGATTAGATTCAATATCATGGCTTAGTCAGATACACCACGCTGTCCCTCTACAGCAAAAACCCAAGAAACAAAGTGTAACAGATACAGATGAAAACCCTGGAACCCTGAGCATCAAATGAAAGGATATAAAATTAGACCAAACATGGACTGGCAAAATAAACTGAATGGCAGCAGTAAACGGGGAGAGATACAGAGCAGAGGTATCTTGCCTGCCAGTCTGGCACAGCGGGGCCATTTTGAGACAAGCCAGCAGTGACCCTCAGTGAGAAGCATAGGAAGATAACATTACAGAACTCCCAATAGGAGACAGAGAAACTGTGAAGACATACCCAGGGTGAAGAAAGGTGAGCCGGACATGAACTGGAGCTAAGGAGAGAAAGTACAGGAAGGAGAACAAGAGCTTCAGGAATCCCAGTGTACAGAGAGCAGGGAGGAAATCAGGACCCAGAAACAGGATGACTCTCCAGCGGA
>NW_004444178.1:7990-9399 GCF_000243295.1 Trichechus manatus latirostris
AACCATGGCCTCCACTAGCCTGAGACCAGAAGAACTAGATGATGCCTAGCTACCACTATTGACCACTCTGACCGGGATCACAATAGTAGGTCATGGACAGAGATGCACAGAAATGTAGAACAAAGTTCAAACTCATAGATTAGACCAGACTTAACTTGTCTAATAGAGACTAGTGGAGCCCCTGAGACTATGACCCTTATACACTCTTCCAACTCGGAACTGAAATCACTCCTGGAGATCACATTATAGCCATAAAATAGACAGACCTATAAAATGAACAATAACACCAGTGAGGAATGTACACCTCAGAACAATCGACTATACGAGACCTAAAGGGCAGCACTTGCCCAGAAGCAAAGTTCAGAAGGATGGTAGGGGCAGGAAAGCTGGGCAAATGGACACAGGGAACCCAGGGAGGAAGGGAGGAGAGTGCTAACACATTCAGGAGTTTGTAACTAACGTCACGAAACAAGCTGTGTATAAATTGTTGAATGGGAAATTAATTTGCTCTGTAAACTTTCACCTAAACAACAAAATATTCAAATAAAAATGGGGGAGAAAAAAACAGAACATCCAAGAACTGTGGGACAATTCCAAATGGTGTAACATACTTAATTAAAAACATCACTCTGGTTGTAGTGCTGAGAAAAGAGTGTAAGCGGGCAAGGGTAAACCTTGCAATTGAGATGATCTCAAATTATGGAGACTCTATGAGTTACAGAGTAGAACTGCTCCACAGGGTTTTCTTGGCTGTGATCTTTACAAAGGCAGATCGCCAGGCCTTTCTTTGGCAGTGCCTTTGAATTGGTTTGAACCTCCACCTTTTCCGTTAGTAGATGAGCACAAACTATTTGCCCCACCCAGGGACCTGTCGTGGGTAAGGCTACAAGCCAGGAAACCACTTAGGAGGCAGTTTCAAGATTCTAGGAGAGAGATTATGATGATGCCAGCAAGGGTAATAACAGGAGAGTTGATGAAAAGTAGTTACATTGTGGATATATTTTAAAATCCTATTGGCAATTTCTTCAAAATATAATGAATAGTTTATTGTTGCATCATGAGTTACAATTCACATACATCCCTGGATTTAAGCCTTAAAGATTTCTGAAAGCATATAAAATACTTTATTGCAGACAAAACTGAGATTTATGAAAAAACCATATCAGGTCTTTTGATACCATGACTAGTCTATTTTTGGCAACACAAATTTCAAGGCTAATTTTGATTCTTTTGATAGCTGCCAGAGAAAGTGTTATTATTTGGAATATGCATAAACACACCACAGTCTTGTAGCCAACAGAGTATGCTAGTTCACCACAGAAGCATTCTAAACTTTGTTGGAACTCACAAGTCAAGTGTGTCTACCTGGAAACATGACTGGCACAGATTTTGAAACAGCAATCATTCTT
>NW_004444178.1:17646-24252 GCF_000243295.1 Trichechus manatus latirostris
GCTTTATACATAGTCATTTAAAAAATATATAGTATTTATATTAAATTTTTCCATTCAATTCAAAATATGGGAGGACATTTTGACAAGCCTACATACATTTTTGTTGTTAGATGCCAACAGCTCGGTTCCGACTCATAGCAACCCTATGTACAACAGAACGAAACACTGCTGGTCCTGCGCCATCCTCACAAATGTTTCTATGCTTGAGCCCATCATTGCACCCACTGTTTCCTTTTGCTTCAGAGTCTAATACGGTTCTTCAAGATACTGACATTCAGAGCGCTCTACATTTGCTCTATGGTAGAACTGCCGGCCTCTATTTCCTGCACACGTTTCCTTCACTCCTGATCTATAATGTTTCATGTCTCTCACTGACTCTGCTGGCTAGTGGCCTGGCAACTACATGCATCTTGCAGGTCTTGGCATAGGGCACTGGTATACTCAGTGGCCATAAAGGACAATAGCATAAAACACCTTTCCCATACATACTCGAATCCCAAAAAGATCTGCACACACTTGGGTTTATCTGCCAACACCCTGGATACTGTCTTAGTATGGGAAATGTTAGTTAACATGTCTCTGGAAAGGGTCGGTAAAAGAGTGACAGATAACTGCTGGTAATCTTTCAGAATTAATCTCATGTTAAAGGGAGAGCTCTGTTCACTGCACATGAATCTCACAGACTACTAGATGAGATCATAGCAGCAGGTGGAAGCACACAGTATACATTACTAAACCAATGACCCTCAATCGGACTAAGTTTGCCTCACAGGGACATTTAGCACTATCTGGAGTCTTCTGGCATCTAGTGAGCAGAGTCCTGGGATGCCGCCACACATCTTACTATGCGAAAGACAGCCCCTACCACAAACAAAGAATTATGCTGTCTAAAATGTCAATAGCATGGGTATTGAGAAGCCCTGTACTAAAACCAACCTGGCTTATTTCAGCTATTAATAATATTGCTTCAGTAAAAATGAAAAAACCTGGAGAAATGCTGAACTGGACAGGATGCTGGGTCAACAGGTATAAACCCAGATATATGATCCCCCTACATAGGAATCTTAGACAGCAATGAATATAGTAGTACATTCAAAATTGTTTATAATCAGTGTGATATATTTGCCTGTGTATATTGATATATTTACTTTGCCTAGATAAAATCAGAGTGATTTCAGCCATTTCCAAATGCTTAATGCCTGTGGATTCATGGAATGCTATTTTTTATATGATAACCTTTACCATGGAAAGATTATCAATGATTGAACCATCAAATGCAATATTTCCCTTTTGCCTAATAATATTAGTATACTCCACAGAATGAAAGCCTGTTAATCAAAGGTATCTACAGACCAAAAAGTACTAGCAAAATGAAGCAATCTTGCCCAATTGATACTATTCAGATATTATTTTAAAATTTGAAACAGATATGCCAAGTGCCATCAAGACCCTTATATTTAATATACACACTAGAACAAAATCATAGAATAAAAAAAAATCTCATGTGTTGAACCCTCCCCCCCAAAAAAAAAAAAACCCTCATTGCCGTCAAGTCAATTCTGACTCATAGCAACCTTACAGAACAGAGTAGAGCTGTTCCATAGGGTTTCCAAGGAGCAGCTGGTGGATTTGAACTGCTGACATTTTGGTTAGCAGCTGTAGCTCACTATAGCTCTTAACCATGGCGTCACCAGGATATATGTTGAAAGAGATCTTAAATATTATCTAATCTGATTCCTGAACTAAAGCATGGTTGGAACAGTTAGTCAACAAAGGGCCATATGAAGTGCCCTGAGAACCGAGAGGAACGCTGTTGTCTGTGCTGTGTCCTCAGCATACTTGACCTCTGCTCCAGGTCAAGAGGACAGCAGCTTAATTTAAACAACTTATACCAGTCTGTGACTAACGAAAGATCCATTAAACCTCCTGTACCTTAAAATATTGAGCTCATTAACTCAAATGCCACACAATCAGTACAATGTAAGTCAGTGTGATCGATCCAAATAAAACGGAGGTGTGGAGATTGGTAAGCATATATTTTGAATCACATAAGACAGTTGTAAATCTACAAAATTTCCAAAAGCCCCTCCTTTTTTCCCACAGGTATTTGTATGACAAGGGTAGCAGAGATTTCAACACAGTGGCACTAGTGAACAGGACAGGAATAGAAAGTTCTGCCATTTGTTTCCCCACATATGGGAAATACAAGAGCAGTAAAGTCCTACATTTAGAACTCTTTACACCATTAAAACTTTCTCTTCAGAATAATTGCTTCTGTGATTCTCAAACTGTCTGTATTGTATTTGTCAGTGGCATTGTGTCGGGGTGATTTTTTTTCCTTTAAAGAAAAACTAGTTGTTTTGCTGGTTATTCCAAGAACAAATGAAAGTTCCAAATATTTCAATTTTCTAAACAGTATTTGTCATGTGTATTAAATCTAAGAAATAGCATTTTAACAGTCTATAAACAAAAAGTGACTATATATGAATTGTGTGTGTGTGTGTGACGTCAGACACGAAAATGACCTTCATTCATTATTGCTGTAACATTCCTGTAAATTTTTGAGAACTGCAAGTTTATGGATAGTATATACTGCAAATTAATTGTTTAGTTTCTCAATTTAATACTCAATTACCTTCGTGAAAAGGCAAAGGAAGTCCTCTCATGAACTGGCTACGCTGAGGGTAAGTAAAGAATGCTACAATATGTACTCTGTTTGATAGATCTTGAACAAGAAAGTGAAATATCCTGATTTTAAAAAATGAGTTAAATTGATCAATTTGAATTACACTGCAGTTCTAGAATGCATTAATATTCAGAAGAAATAAAATTAATCAAGTAACTAATAGTACTCAAGATCATATTTTCATAAATTCTAAAACATCATGTATATATTCTATACAAGTAGGCTTCTATTGCAAATCAATTTGCTTGTTTTTTTCTACTAATAAGAAATTATTTTTGAAACAGTATATATGTAAATTCTTGACAGAATATAAAAATATTTATGCTATAGACAAAATATATTAATAGATCTTCAGCCCATGGTTCTTAAGGAATGAGAAAAGGACAATTACAGATATTGAAATTGTTCCATTTAGTCATAAAATGAAGTGCTATTTTCAATGAGCCCTTCGTAGAGTAAAACTGTATTTGTGAAGCACTGCCACTTAATTATATGTGAAATCTAATCAGGTCACTTATTTAAGGAAAGAGATCGTAGGATTCCATTAAACACTAAGCCAAGAAACAATTGAACTCTGGAGTTTATTTATTTTTATATCTGTATAGGAAGTAATCTAGAAATATTACTTCAATTAGAGTTCTCTGTATTAGCTTTTCTCCTCTTTTCAATGTTAAAACAAATATTTTTATAACTGAATAATTTAGATAATTTTTTCCCTAAGGCAGAGTAACTGCTATTTTCTTATGGCCTATTTTTCTTGGATTAAAATTTCTGTTAGGTCCATTATGAGTAAAATATCAATATGGAGATAAGAGCTTTATAAAGCCATCATGTTCCACAGATGGTAGAGATTAGATGCAAATCAATTCAAGGAATAAGGGATGGTCTTCCAGTCTTCACATATTATCTCTCCTCCACCACACTGCCAACAAACCCTTCCACATACCCTCAAATAATTGATAATTTCGGTTTTAGTAGGCAAGAGCTGTCTTTAAAGAAATCAATGAAGTTGCTCCTTTCAGAATTGTTTTATTTTCTAATCCTCGTATGATTAGACTGTATAAAAAGAGCACTTTAAGACTGCTTAAAACAGTACCCTTCAAATCTTGTTTCATCAGTTCTGTGGCAGTTCAATTAATATAAGATAGCCATCAAAAATCTATTTCCTGTCCCTGAAAAGAGAAAAAGGCCCATAAGATTATCTGTTCTGAATGGCAAATGCAAATCCCCTACTATCTCAAGCTGACTACACTTTCTTACCTCCCCACAATTATTGGAATTATGATCAAACACAGGTTCTTTTAATTACATGAAACTAACTTTTAATAATGATTGAAGTGTAGTGAAAGGTAAACCACCAAATCTCCTCAAAGTCACCAAAATGCTCAGATTGTTTCCTGTCAGGCATTTCATACACACTAATCTGTTGAAACTACTGTCTTTTGAAATTAATTTCCTTTAAATGACCATCAAAAATGAAATTAATGGTGCCAACAGTATCTCAGATAGTGGATACACAAAATTGTCAGACACAGTTTACTAGAAAAGGAAACACAAAACCCAACAGCTTTCCATTTCATTTCCAGAAAAAAAATACAGAAACTCATTACTATCTTTAACTGAGATATCCAAAGCGGTAAATACTAAAATCCACGTTATATCAAAATTTCTGCTGGTAATCTCCATGTATTTCATTTTTGTAACGTGTATTTTTTTTCCTGAAAAAAATTATTGTGTAAATTTTTGGACAAAGCAGAAAAAAATAGTAATAGCTAGCTAACACTTAGCACCTACTATGCATTAGGCAATGCAGTGAAGTCCATTAACCCATATAATACTTTAAAAACTCTCCCTGGCTGGCACTGTTATTATCACCATTTTTTATATGGAACCTGATGTAGAAAGTGGTATATGCAGATTCAAAGCTAGACACCTTGGCTCTAGGATCCATGTAGTATGAAGAAAAAGATAAAATTCACTCACAATCCCACTCCCCAGAGAAGAGACTTTATATATTCTTACACATTAATTATTCCCGATGAATTTTCAAATCAATTTATTGAGATTCAAAAGAAAAAATATAAACGGAGGATGTCAATTTTATTGGGATAATTATACAAAAATAATTAACACCAGTCATTTTTAGTTCACTTGAAAAATTGATAAATAGTTACTATTATAAGCTTTTTTTGTATAAATATACTAGGGTTGAAATTTGCCACTAAGGTTAGATACATAAAAATAAATGTAGCTCTGTCTTGTTCTGGACTCCCCAAATCCTACTGAGAGCAGAAGAAGGTAGTTTAAAACAATCTCCTTTTTGATAATTGTTACTCAATTCTAAGTTGAATTCTCTATGGATTTATTTCTCACTTCTTTGGTTCTCTCTCCAGCGCTTTTCCTTTCTCAAGAAGATGGCTTTGCATGGAGAAACTTCTATACCCTCAAGGAATTGGAGTTGAGGCTGGCGTCTAAGCGCAGTCAGCTTCCTACTGCCTCCACATGCCCCCCATCTCTGAGCTTGTGTCTATGTTCTCACTGACTAGAATAACTTTGGTCTGATCCCCAGGCACAGGCAAGGCACTGTGATAGTTCCTGGATACTGTCTCAGGTGATATGACCCTGCCTCAGCACTAACTATCCCTGCAGAGACGCTGAAAAAGACTGCCACTCCATTCTCTTCCTAGTTTGGAAGGGCCACCTTTCAACCTCTTTTGCAGGGTCTCTTTGTCTCTCTCTAAGGCAACACCTTCCTCCACAAATTCTATAATCAGCTCTCTTGGCTACCTCTGTGACTTCCATAAGGGGTATTATTTACTTCTAGATCCCCTACAGATTCCTAGGCAGTGCAAATGGTTAAGGGCTCAGCTGTTAACCAGAAGATTAGGAGTTTGTGTCCATCCAGAGATCCCTCAGAAGAAAGGCCTGGCAATCTACTTTCATAAAACTGCTCATTAAAAACCCTATGAAGCACAGTCCTACTCTGATACATATGGGGTTGCCATTAGTTGGAGTCGACTCAAGGGTAACTAGTGGTAGTGGTGAAAAGCATAACTATTATCATGTCTGTTGGGAGAAAGGGTAAACAGGCTTACTGGTTAGATCCCCTATGGGACATAGATAGACTATAAGGAATTGGGTTT
Organism: Trichechus manatus latirostris; assembly: GCF_000243295.1. Taxonomy (NCBI): domain Eukaryota; kingdom Metazoa; phylum Chordata; class Mammalia; order Sirenia; family Trichechidae; genus Trichechus; species Trichechus manatus. Next base: position 23,476 of record NW_004444178.1, read on the forward strand.
TGCTAAATCAGTCCAATCAATCCATATACTTCCATCTACCACCCTGCACTATGTTGAAACAGCGCATTTCTTTAGAGGGGTTTATAAATTCCCCCAAGAAGCTGGAGCAAAACCTCTTAACTATAAGTTTTCTACCAACCCTATTTGGTATTCCTATAAGGTCCACTATCCTTCGTATAGTGATAAAAGCGATTCATACTCTTCCTTAGAACTAAGATTCTTAGGTCTAAATTCCATCCCTTGGTCTTAGTTAGATACACTCTCTTTCTCTCAGGCTCTTCCATGGAATAACTATGCTCACTTCCTGTCAGGTGAGAGTCGCTCCAGGTCAGTGGTTCTCAAACTCCCAGGGCATCAGAATCACCTGGAGGACTTATTAAAGCAACGATTACTGAACCCACTCCAGGGTTTCTCATGGGGAGGGGTGGGGCAGAGTAGATGCCCTTCTAACCAGTTCCCAGGTTAATTCTGGTGCTGCCATCTGGAGAGCTCACTGAGAGAATCACTGCTCTGGGGCCTTCCTGCTCAAAGTGTGGTCTATGAACCAGTCAGTAGCTGAGGCATCATTGAGGCATGTTTTAGAAATGCAGAGCCTCAAGATTCACCCACACCCACTGAATAAGAACCCGTAGTTAAACAAGATCCCCAGGTGATCTGAATACACATTAAAGTTTGAGCAGTATTGCTTGAGGATACATCTTACTTCTTCCTCATTTTGTAATCCTTGATACTACCCTCCCTTTTCTGGACAATAAACCTCATGCCCTAGCCAGTATG
>NW_004444178.1:25150-27701 GCF_000243295.1 Trichechus manatus latirostris
AACCTTGATTTTTCTTTGTTTTCTCCTTTTCTCTAGATAGAATGTATTTAGTTTCTTTTCCTTTGGTCATTTGGAAATTGCATGTATTATTGAAGGCTAATAGTGATCACTTTGCATTTTTAAAGATCTTTCCTGAATCTATACTTATCTAATTATCAAAATTAATAGTACAACTGCAGTTATTCTCACTATGTCAGAGAAGAAAATTATTAGCTTGTTTTATTTCCAATTACCTCTTGATTTTTGTTCCGGAGAATTTTTTTAGAGAACTTTTTAGAGAATGTTGATTATTTTAACTTATCTTCTTTTAAGAATTACGGTTGAAAATTATAATTGTAGATGCTAAAGAGTAAACAGTTAATACAAATCAACAGATCCAACCAAAGTTATGATATAACCAAATGGGAGGCTGGAGAGAGGAAACCAGGAATGCTTGTTGGGGGACAGTGGAATCGTGCAGAAAGAGAGCTAAATCCTATTTTCTCTAGTGAAAAGTCAATAGATAATTCCTGAAACGGGAAAAAAAAAAATCAAGAAATAGAAATAGCAATTTAAGAATGCTATTTAAAGATGTAGATACAAATGTCACAAAAATAAACCTAGAAACATGCTTGATATACAGTCAGTGAAAAAGAGGAAGACCCTCAATGAGATGGACTGATACAGTGGCTGCAACAATGGGCACAAGCATAACAATGATTGTGAGGATGGCTCAGGACCGTTCAGTGTTTCCTTCTATTTTACATAGGGTCACTATGAGTCTGAATCAACTCCACGGCACCTAACAATAAAACCAACACCAAATCCACTGCCATGGAGTCAATTTCGACTCACAGCGAATCTGTAGGACAGAATAGAACTACCCCATAGGGTTTCCAAGGCTGCAAATCTTAATGGAAGCAGACTACCCACATCTTTCTCCCATGGTTTCGAACCTCCAACCTTTCAGTCAGCAGCCAAGCACTTAACCACTGCATCACCAGGGCTCCTTAGAAATTTAAAGGGAATGTGAAATAGGAGAAGGAAGACAGAACTTCAGCATTTCACGACAAGAACTTGTAGGTCTATTTGACTCTAAACTATGTGCATGCATGACTTTATTTTAAAAATTAAACTAAATTTAAATTGGAAAAAACTAAAAATTTTACAGGTTACCAAAGTACCAGAATACCAAAACTGCTAATGCCTTCACAGTATTTTCTTTTAGAGTCTATATGTTTGCTCTATTATCACATATATCAAGCAAATGCTTTCTAAGATTTGTTTCTACTTTTTTTATAATAAAGTTTTATTACAAGAATAGTCTTTATCTGCATCCTGAGTGCTATGTTCACTTTTACTAACACTGACAAATACTCAATAAGCATAATGTTATTATTCGTCTCCCTCTTTAGTCATTCTTGAGCAGACGTCTCTCCAAGCCTGGAATTAGATCAGGGACAGGGGTGACTGGCTCTCCATTATATCTTTCATTTTCCACCTTGCTGTCTTAGAATCTTTCTTCCAAAAGATATTAAGCCAAAGTTTTGGTAAATATAAATTTATATAATCATTTCAATAATTCGGCAGTCTGTGGGAAGGGGCAAGAACATGACCTCTTGGAATTCTCAGCACTAACAGTATTGGAACCTAATGTCTACACTCTTTTTTTTTTAATAGTGAAGCCACCATATTGAAAAGCAACTTTCTTTTGGTTTGGTTCCATTTCCATGCTTTATACCGTATCATTTGTGCTTCTGACTGGCACCTTTCCTAATGCTGTTACCCAACTAACAATCCTCCATCTGCTCCTAGCTTTCTGCTTGTGGTGTCTAGCGTGAAAGACTCGGGACTTAACTACTACCACCTTCAGGCTGTTGATCCATAGAAAAAGGAATTCCCCAACGTTGACTCCAAACCTCACTTGTATTGAGTCATGCCTGACTTCCTGCATTTTTTCAGGGCAGAGATGCTAGTAAAGGGGAGCTGCTAATTAATCCTCACAGACTTCCTTTGATAAAGGAGAATCTGAGTCCCCTCTAACTAAAGTAATTTATTTAATTGTAAAGGGGTCCAAAAAGCACTATCATTGTGTGACAGAGTAAAAAAATATTAACATATGACAATTCAAAATATCCCTCAGCCCTACTCTGACTTCTCCTAAGAAGCAATGCTTCCAACATTTGGGGTGAGTTCCTGGATTGACTTTTACTATGCAAAATCTGGTCAAGGGTTGAAGTAAAGAGAAAGTGAAACAAGCAGAATAAGAAGACAAAGTCGAATTATCTAAGAAAAAATGTCACTGATAAAGAGAAGAGACACAAAGCTTTGGTTTTAGGGAAGCTTCTGGGATTAAGATTCAAGAGTGTAGAAGACAGTTCTGAGGAATGACTGGCATCATTGGGGAGGATATAAAGTGTGGCAGTGATGGGGAGGGGTACCCGGTGGCACAGTGGTTAAGTGCTCAGCTGCTAACCAAAAGGTCAGCTATTCAAACCCACCAGCATCTCTACCGGAGAAAGATGTGGCAGTCTGCTTCCATAAAGATAACAGTCTTGGAAACCCTATGGGG
>NW_004444178.1:28506-29824 GCF_000243295.1 Trichechus manatus latirostris
ATATCAAGAGATGATATCCAAGTTTTACTATAGAAAAGAATGACTCTAAAGGCCCTTATTACTTACCAAACCATAACTGAGAAGCAGAATCAGGTTGAATTTGTTTATTTTTTAACTAATTTGCAAATTATTAGTCTTCTTTACTTGTCTTCACTGCTTGAAAGCATAAATGGGCACCAAACAAATAGATGTAAAGATTGCCCTGACTGTGGACTTGTAATTGGGCCATTAATAAGAACTAAGTGCCAGTGTGCACTTTTCCTGAGAAAATATGATAAGGGTGGCACAGAAAATCTGGCATCCTTATAGTCCCATTATTGGGGCCAGAAAAATCTTGGCTGAATTGAAGCAGAAAAACAATTTACCACATCACCAATTGAAACAGGATGTTTCAGTTCATCCAAAGTCTACTTACTGTACATTTGACTCTCTTCTCCAAGAGGCTTAGAAATCGTTCACGGTCAGATAACTAGTTATCCAAAGATAGAGCAACAAGCACAACGTAGGCAAGGTAGATTCTTGTACTGATTTAACTCCAGCCTATCACGGTCGAGCTACTCAATTTCTAAGGGAGTAAAAAGATAAGGAATAAGCTTTATGGACCAGAAACTTAGTTTATACTTTAAAAAGGAGTAGGTTCAAGGCATGAAAAATCCTGATTAAATAAAAGATGCTCTCTGTATATTATCCCACTCTCTCAAAATATTTTTGATAATTTTGGAAGGGAAATGTCTTTTCTCCTAAAATTCAACATGCTAAAGTATCTCTAACACATACCCCTTGGATATTGTTCTTTAGAAATACCTGTTTATGGTTTTATGAAGGTCAAAACACTTTATATCTGTGTTGAATAATGTACTTAATCTTAATAAAACTGAAAGAATGTTAGCAATTAAATGTTGAAACAAAAGGAAGTAGATCTGAACACTTGGTCTTTACTTGAAAGGCTTTCTGAAGAGGCTGATCAATGGAAAGATATTCAAGTATGGAAATCAATCCAGCTGTCAGGATAGTTTCACCCTTGTCCTTTAGAAAAGGTTAATAAGAATTTATTATTTATGGGCCCAAACTTATGGTTCCAAATGAAATGTGAGTAATAGTAGTAAGCCAGGTATATCATTTGAGAAGTAAAGTGATGGCACAAGGTTATTTCCAGAGCAGTAAATGACTATTACCTCATTCTAGTGCAATACAGACGTGGAAAACACTTTCCTCACCTGATGTAAGAAAGTCAAATCATAGTTTCTCTGAGATAACCCTGAAGCATTCAGCTTCTCTGTCTTATCAGTGGGCATCTAGACAGATGGAGAGCAGCAGA
>NW_004444178.1:30587-35955 GCF_000243295.1 Trichechus manatus latirostris
ACATAGCAACGACTGTGAGGATGTCACAGGACTGGGCCATCATTCTGTTGTTTCATTCTGTTATAAGTAGGGTCACAATGAGTCGGAACCAACTGGACAGCACCTAACAACATTATTAAGCTATGTCCTTCCCCAGTGAGCTGCTTTACTATTAAGCAGAAATCATATTTAGGAAATAGCTTTTCTTAAAAAAATAAAAATTTTCTCTTTAGGACAAAAAACATGAGTGCTTAATCTAACTTGTTTCTTCAGAAAATCAGTAAAGTATAAAAGTACTGATGTAAAGAAAACTCTAGCTAGCAGAATATATCCACTGTCTTTGAAAAGCATAGCAGCTTCTGAAGACCAATATGTAAATTTTAAAATGTGATTTTGCATTGTGTACAGAATTACAGAAGGTAAATAAGTCTAATTTCCCATGCCTATGTCGGATCAGTTGGTAAAGTCTTCCCGAAGTGTTGACTTGACAAGGTCTCTAAAGCAACAACATAACTGCCTCTTGCCATCTATAGAGAGAGCCTACAAAGTCACACATACTTGGGAGAGACATAGCCTCTCCAGGCTATACTGTTGCCCTAAACCCAAAAAGCAAACCCGTTGAGGTCAAGTTCGATTCTGACTTATGGAGACCCCATGTGTTTGAGAGTGGAACTGCTCCATAGGGTTTTCTTGGTAAGGCTTGAACCAACAACATTTAGGTTAGCAGTCGAGCACAAACTGTTTGTACCACCTAGGGATCCTACTACTGTTCTTTGTTGTTCTACACTATCTCGTTGATTCTTCATAGCCACCTCTGATGACAGAGCAGAACTGCCCCATAGGGTTTCCTAGGCTGTAATCTTTACAGGAGCAGATCACCAGGTCTTTTCTCCCACAGAGTGGCTGATGGGTTCAAACAGCTGACCTTTTGGTTAGCAGCTGAGCGCTTAACCATTGGTCTACCACTGCTGCCCTACTCAGTATTATATTGCCTAAAAGACCAATTCTAAGGAAAAAAATTTAATTAGAATGATTGCCCAACTTTTTCAAAAGGACCATCAAAGATTGCCTCTCATCAAGCATTACTTCCTTGTGTGTTTCAGTCATAACAAGAAGTCCAAGCCTTCCAGCTCATCCTTGATTTACATACTGATCTGTACACAGTCTAAGTTGATCCAATCTCCTTCCTTCCCCACCTTTCAAACTCTGCCACTGGGCTACCTTATATTCTCAACCTCTGCTCTAAACTTAGCTTCACCCTATTATAAGTGAAGTCTGGCTACCTATGAAAAATTTGTTTGCCCTTCAGCCCCAAATTCATGGCTCTTTTTTTCTCCCATACTCCCATACTATAGCACCTGGAAATGTCCTCCTTGTGCCTCTTCTCCTGCCAGATAGTTGTAATTTTATCTTTCCTCCAAAGCTCTAACTTCCTTGGATGTCATGGCATGAAACACACCAACACTAGTTTTCCCTGTTGCATTCTCATACTGACCCTTGGTCGCTAACCTTCATTTATTGAAAACTTTAGCACCTGAATTACCATTTTACTACGCTTGTTATCTCCATATATCCATGTAAGTTGGCCCATCCAACTTCCTCACTCCTAGCAATCTAATATTCTACCCCATCTCAACCAACATTTATCATCAATAAGTGTACCACTAGTAAAATCTTGATTTCTAGCATTCAACTTTCTGACCAAAACCTCCTATCATTCCAGTTTACTTACTTTAGCACCCTCATACCTATCCTCATCTCCACTGGTGCCTTCAATCATTTAACAATTCTCCCTTGTTTTAGCTTTCTATTCCTGCTGTAACAAATTACTACAAACTTAGTGGCTTAAAACAACACCCACGTATTATCTCATGATATTCTAAGTCAGAAATCTAGGCACAGTGTAGCTCAGCTGCTTCACTGTATAGTCTCACAAGGTCAAAATCGAAATGTTCCTTTCTGAAGGCTCTGGGAATGAATCTGCTTCCAAGTTCATCCAGGTTGTCACAGAACTCAGTTCCATACGGTTGTTAAGACTGAGGTCCCCTTTTCCTTGCTAATTAGCAGCAGGATGTTGTTCTGGCTTCTAGTGTCCACCCACATTCCTTGGCTTGCAGCCCACTTTCTCCATCTTCAAAGCCAACAATGGCAGATCAAGTCCTTAGGCTTCGTATCTCTCTGACCTCCCCTCCACCTCGTCTCTCTTCTCATTCCAGCTGGAAAAGTTTCTCCACTTTCAAGTGTTCATGCAATTAGATTGTGCCCACCTGCATAATCCAAGATAATCTCCCCATCTCAAGGTTCATAACCTTAATCACATCTGCAAAGTCCCTTTTCCCACATAACACAACATATTCACAGGTTCTGGGGATTAGAGTGTGGACATCTTTGAGGGGTCATTATTATGACTACCACACCACATTTATGGCCCATAAACCTCCTCATCTCCTCTCCTTTCCCTTCTTACTCAAAATTTAGATTTCATGATACATCAATATCAGGACTTCGAACCAGTCTGTTCCAGTTCAAGCTCCTGTTGAGAATATGCATTTCTAACAAGTTTGCTGCTGAGAATTTGCATTTCCACCCCCAGATATACTGAATCAGAATCCACATTTTAACAAGATCTCCAAGTGATTCTTATGTATAACTTTCTGCGAAATTGTTAGAAATATAAATTCTCAGCAGGGGTTCAAACCAGAAGGAACTGGTTCAAAGCCCTGATCAATACAGCCCTTCTTTCATAAAATTTCTTAATCACTTTATCCCTTTCTATCTTATTTGCCTGGAAAATCCTAACTCTGGTTAAGCTCAGTTTTACTCTAATTTTACACCTACACCCAACAAAATGAACATGGCTGAAGAAAAACACAACAGGATTAGTAGTATAAACCTCTTTTTTTTCAAGTTCTTCCAGCAATCTTCTCTGTATTAGTAGTAAAACAGTTTCCACTCTTCAAGACAACAATTTCACACTTTCTCAACTCTCCTCAAATCTCCAACACTCTCCTCCCCAATTCCGTCACAGCAGATGATCTTGTTTCTAATTTCACTGGAAAAATAGAGGCAATCTGAAGAGAACATCTCCATCTTCCCACCACCATATTTAATCTACAGTCCACCTATTTTACTTCCATTGTAGTTGATGAATTTTCTCCTTCCCTTCTGTTAACTAAGGCTGATTCCTCCACTAGTGTAGTGAATCAAATTCCCAGTTACTTTTCCAAGAAGACAGCTCCCACTACTATCAATCCCTTTCCTACAGTCTCAAGTTTTCCCAATCTTCTGTACTATAGCAGTCAGAATATAAGCATGCTATAGTATCTCCAATTTGTGCAGAGTAGAACTGCTCCATGAGGTTTTCAAGGCTGTGACCTTTCAGAAGCAGATTGCCAGGTCTCTGGGTAGGTTTGAACCACCAACCTTTTGGCTAGTAACAAGCATTTATCAATTTGTGCCACCCAGGGACTCCTCATTTTAACAATACTTCTCCTTAATAATCCCATTTCTTTGCTCCCACTTATAGAAAAAATCTCAAAAGAAATTTCTATACCTCCTATCTCCTTATCTCTTCTTACTTCACTGTAATCAGGCTGTTGATCCTTTTTCTTTTGTTGAAACTACTCTTGTCTTGACCACCAGTGACTTCTATTTTGCTAAATCCAATGGTCAATTCTCTGTTCTCACTATCTTCAACCGTTTGGCAGCAGCTGACACAGCTGGCCATTCTCTCCTTCCTGAAATACTGTGTCTAGCTTTCAAGACACCACTTCCCACAGTTTTCATTTTATACCAACTCACTAGTCCTCTTTTATCTCATGGTTTGGATCTTCTCCTCTTCCTAACCTCTAACTATTGGAATGTCTCACATCTCAGTTCTGGTTCTCTTCCTACTATCTATAAACTATTTTTCTAATCTCATTCAATCCCATCATTTTAAACATCATCTAAATATTATGACTCCCAAACGTGTATCTCCAACCTTACATTTTCCCTAATTGAAGATCCAATTATCTCTTACCCGCTCTTCAGATCTAATTGGCATCTCAAACTTAACAAAACTAAATCCAAACTCTTAACTTTATCCCTTTTGACAGAAGCAACTAGTAGTTCCCAAATATTCATCATCTCCTTTTCCTTAGTAAAAGAACTTCTGATTTTCAACTGGGCATATGGATACCTGGAATAAAGACTTTTATCAGCCTTCCTTGCAGTTACATGTTGTCATGTTACTAGGGTCGGAACAATGAGATGTCAGTAGAAATGTCATGTAAAACTTCTGAAAAGTGCCATATGCAACTTCTAGAAAGTGTCCATAAAATGAAGGACATTGCCCTAGGCTATGCTAACCCTCAAAAGATGGTACATTTCTTCCCAAGGAGGAATTTTATTTATAACTGGACTATACTGCCACCTGGAGGGGAAGTTATGCCTTGAACACAATCTCTTGACGCGAACCAACTCTCATCACTGGCGTGGTGAGAGAGGGCTTGTGCAATTTTTCACTGAATTGTACCACTTATTTCCTCTCAACCAGCAATAACCTGTTAACCCGGATCAAATATTAACTAAATTCTATTTAAAAAATCTAAAACGGGAATTTTTAAGCAAAAATATAACAGTAACCCCACTTTTAGCTCAGTGTCTCACTCCGCCGCGTCCGTCTATTACTCTGTAAACTCTCAAGGAGGTCATCATGAGCAAAGCACTGGTTTAGGCACAGCCCCTCTACCTCAGTGGGTATGCTGGAGTAGGTAAGCAACGAATGGAGACTTAAAACCTACGAGTAACATAAGTGTACACGTGCCTTTCTATTTGTGGTCATAGTCCTAAGGTAAGAAGCTGAACAACCCTTGGATGCCAAATACGCTGTCATACATACTACTCCCATAAATATGTATAAATTGAACATCACCCAGTAACTCTTCCACATCCCTGGGGCACAGATGTAAACTGGAAATTTTTCTTTATGGACCATATGAAGCATGTAACTGATCATGTTGACTTTTTTTTAGTAGGAAATTCAGCAATAGTATGGAATTCCAGACGTACATTTCTGTGTGCTAATCAAATCCTTCCCTTTATTATTTTGCTATCTCCTTTTTACATTGCTCATTCACTCGATTATTTATTGTATCCCTTTGCAATGACTATCTCTGTGGACCACTTAAAATCCTTTCTGGAACAGGCTGGGATGATTACACTAATACAATTCTCATGCCTGGAATGAATTAACATGGCTTCCAAAGTACTCAGCAGGAAATGGGGGTACGAATTCAGTGCTGACAATCTATTTTTAGGTGACTACTTGGCACTTCTTCACCACACAAATAAGATAGTCTAGTTTCAGAAATACTCCCATTTATTTAAAATTTAATGGATTATTGTC
>NW_004444178.1:37612-39216 GCF_000243295.1 Trichechus manatus latirostris
ATCCCTAGTTCCACATCCTCTTCTGAATCCAGCATGAATTTCTGGCAGTTCCCTGTCAATGTACTGCTGCAATTGCTTTTGAATGACATTACTTAGTCACAATTTTCACACATTTTGAAGATTATGTATTAATATTTTCACAGTATTAATATTCTCTCAGATATTAGAAAGTCAAGCATAGGGTCTACATTTTGTAAACATAATGCTAACTGATATGGGAGAGCAATACAATCATGACCTCATTCATATGGTAATTTTTACATGATACAGGAACTTTCCAGGGCAGCCAAAATCCAGTAACTCAAAATGATTATGCAATGAAAATACAGCTTCAGGTACAGAATTTACTTCAAAAACAGAAAGCAGGATCTCTGAAAGAACTTAATGCCTTAGGTAGGTGATAAAAAAGATTAACTGTTTATGTGAAATTTCTCTGCCTGTCATAAACAGCAGTTCAGATCGTGTGGTGGTTTTGTATTGTGGCAACTTGGTTAAGCTGAACTACATTTCCCAGAATTCCCTGTCCTGTATGTTTCCCATTAGAGTGAGCCAGGAGGGTGATTCTTGTGGGAGATCTAGATGGGAGGAGTGAAGCAGCAGCCATTTTGAAGCTCATCCATATTATTGCTAATGGGCTGACTCCTCTTGTTAATGAGAGTCACCAGCTAGGCCTGCAAGTGCTCTGTCTTCCCCTGAATCTTCTTTCAGTTTCTCCAACTCATAGGCCAAGTGTGTGTGTTTAGCACCTTGACAAAGGGTCTCAGCTGCTACAGGACTCCCACACTACCAAGGTCAGACACAACCAGAACTGACACACATTTCAGTCCATCCTCTTGGACTCCCACTCATGCTTGTGTTTTTCACCTTGCTCTCGATCTCCCCAACATTACATCCATTTTCCCTTCACAACTGTCTGCCTTGTGGATTTCAACTTCCTGGGTCAGATAGGAAGACAAACACCTTACAGAAATTAATTAACCAGCTTTAATTTCTATAACAATTACCAATAAACCAGTTACCATCAAGTCAATTCTGACACATGGTGATCCTATGTGTATCAGAATAGAACAGTTCACCATAGGGTTTTCAATGAATGATTTTTCAGAAGTAGATCGCCAGGCTTTTCTTCCAAGGTGCCTTTGGGTAGTTTCAAACTGTCAACCTTTCTATTAGCAGCCAAGTGCATTAACTTGTGTGCACCACTCAAGGACTCCTCTTGTACACTTTCTAATTTATCCAGGACATTTGGTCCCTCCTATACCTCATCTTTCCACCTCCCCAGACTTTACACCTAAAGTTATACCTCTTTTTCTTAATTTTTAACTCCTTGTAATTGGAAGTTATTTCTTCTACCAATTTTTACTTTATATACATACATACATATATATGTATATATACTTATATATATTAAGCTAGACAATGAGTAAGGAAGACCAAAGAAGAACTGACACCTTTGAATTATGGTGTTGGCGAAGAATATTGAACATACCATGGACTGCCAGAAGAACAAACAAATCTGTCTTGGAAGAAGGACAACCAGAATGCTCCTTAGAAGTGAAGATGGCAAGACTTCATCTAACATAATTTGGACATGTTATCAAGAG
>NW_004444178.1:41207-42512 GCF_000243295.1 Trichechus manatus latirostris
AATTACACCTCAACATAAAGAAAACAAAATTCTTACAACTGGACCAATAAGCAACATCATGATAAGCAGAGGAAAGATTGACGTTGTCAAGGATTTCATTTTACTTGGGTCCACAGTCAACAGCAATGGAAGCAGCAGTCAAGAAATCAAATGAGGTACTGCATTGGGCAAATCTACTGCAAAAGACCTCTTTAAAGTATTGAAAAGCAAACATGTCACTTTGAGGATTAAGATGCTCTTGACCCAAGCCATGGTATTTTCAATCACCTCATATGCATGTGAAAGCTGGACAACGAATAAGGAAGATCAAAGAAGAATTGATGCATTTGAATTATGATGTTGACGAAGAATATTGAACATACCATGGTCTGCCAGAAGAACGAACAAATCTGTCTTGGAAGAAGGACAGCCAGAATGCTCCTTAGAAGTGAAGATGGCAAGACTTCGTCTAACATACTTTGAACATGTTATCAAAAGGGACTAGACCCTGGAGAAGGACATCCTGTTCGGTAAAGTAGGGGGGTCAGTGAAAAAGAGGAAGACCCTTAACAAGATGGATTGACACAGTGGCTACAACAATGGACTCAACCATAGCAAGGATCATGATGATGACACAGAACTGGGCAGTGTTTCATTCTGTTTTACACAGGTCGCTGTAAATATTTTTTTCTCCTTTAAACTTCAACACTTAGAATATTTTATCAATTTAAAGACCCTATCTTTTAAGATCTACCTTATGATCACTTAAAATTTTATATTATTCACATATTTATCTTAAGATTTAGTTGTTAATCATCTTTTTCAGTTTTACCAGTGTCTACAGAAGATTTTGACTTATGTGAGGAAGGGAAGGGTCTCTACTGATCATAGTGTCAGAGACTGTAGAATTAGGAAGTAAATAGACTGAGTCATAATGTTTATCAACTGACATAAAGCAGTGCTGGTAGGTTGAGTGTTTCTTTGTCCCCAACTTAGGTGAGAAGGTTGATAAAGAAAAACTAGATATTGATTCACCTGTTTAAAAAAAATAAAATAAAATTTTTGGCCAATTCTTAAAAGAAATAGTATTTATTAAAATGAAAATTTTTTATTTCAAATGATTTGGCATAATTGGGCAGTTTACATATTTAGCCAACTGGCAGCCACGAATGTGAATATATATTCTAATGATTTTCTCATATGAAATTCCTAAGCAGCCTCAGACTAAAAACTAACAGAAGATTCTGAACCATAATATCTGTTGCATAGCCAGCCATGAACCAGGAGAAACAACTTTTCTTAAGTACTGAAGAGACTGATAGTTAT
>NW_004444178.1:46296-64963 GCF_000243295.1 Trichechus manatus latirostris
TTAAACAACTTCAAATATTTTAAACTGTATTTAAAAATGCAGTGTATTCAATTTTTAAACTACTTAAATTATTTTACTTAACAAAACAAATTTTTGCAATTCTAAAATAACTCCTTTAAATTTTATAAATTAAACTTATTAGTATGATGAATCATATGTTCTCATAATGTTTCAAACATTGTATATAAACCTGGTAAGGTTTCAACTTAAAAATCACAGGTCAAAATTGATTTTTCAATTTTACATTTTAAATGGAATGACAACGCTGACTTGTAACTCTACTGGACCCAATTCCTTAAAAATTACAAGTATATAAAACATCTACTATGCCTGTTAACACCATGGTTTGACTATGTTAAACTTTTCGACACTGAATTCTCAGCTTCTCAGGGTTGAAAAGTGCTTAACCTTTAAGATAATAATTGTGTCGTAGCAGGCAATTTCAAGGAATAACTCCTCCATCAGTTGTGATTGCTTAACAGCCAGAGATTTCAGCTGGGTCACTAACTGGATTTTTTTCACAAACCCTGATGGAGTATTCTGAGCTGTCTTTATAGTCTAAAACAAGGGTTTTATCACTAAGAAAATGGTTGGTCTCTGTGCCTTTGAGTTTCAAAAATCTCCGCCTTCACTTTATATATACGTTAATCACATGATTATATTTTGCAGTTTTAGCTTTTAAGATATGAAAATGCATTTCCTATCTAACCCTTAAAATGATTAAACTTGACATAATTTGACCTTTTGTTCATAAGCTCCCTAACTCTTTGATACTATAAATTGATATCTAATGGAATCCTGGAGATTCCTCATGCTGTTGCCTGATTATTCAGACCCAGCTTCAAAGATCATTTGACTGACACTGACCCATGGACCCAGACGGAATGACTATTATGGGCCTCTGCAAAAATAAGAAAGCTACACTGGAGGAAAGTCATTCTTTAGCTGGATGTTTTTATGCCTCCATGTGTTATTTAGAATCCCGAGAGCCTAGCAAACATGCCTAGGTTCACAGAGCCAAATCTGGGAGCATCCTACTTACCCCTAAGCTTCTTATTACATAAGATTATATGTGCTCTTTTTGTTTAGCCCCTTTCAGTTGGCTTTCTGTCACTTGCAGCTCTAATCACCATAACTAACATAATGAGCTATCAAAATTTTTGCATAATCAACACAATGGACTATGCTCTCCCCACACGAACTGTGTAAACTGGATATAAGAAACCATACCGGCTAACCCTACATATCAAATACTACTACTAGTGCCCCACATATACACAGCAGTATAGCCAATGCAGAGGATTTATACAGAATAGATCCCATACAAAAAGTCCTCCACGCGTTTATTATCTAGTGGTTATGTAAGACTAATGAAAACGATGTAAGAATATTCAGAAGCTGATTAGCTCGTATAGTGTCTCACCCTAAATACATGAGCAAATGATCAGTTGGGTTACTGTGTGCTCCAGTTATTTATGGCTGCATAACAAACCAATCCAAAATTTAGTGCTTAAAACATTAGCAACATTTATTTTAGTTATGAATCTGGAGTCTGGACAATGCTTATCAGGGACAGCTTGTCTCTGCTCCACTCGGCATCAGCAGGCGCTACTTGAAAGGAAGTAGCTGGATGGAATCATCTGAAGTTTCAGCATTCAGGGAGAACTCAAACAGCTGGGGGCTAGCAAAGCTGGGTCTCCTCAAGCATCTCTTTCTATCTCCAGGAGATGCCTCTACAAGGTCTCTCTAGCATGATGGTTTCAAGCGGCTGGACTTCTTACATGTTGGCTCAGGGTTTCCAAGGTGATTGTCCCAAGGGGAGACAGCCAGGCATAAGCTGTATCACTTTCATGACTTAGACTTGGAAATCACTTCTCTTTGCTTCCACCTCATTCTATTCATTGAGTCAGTCACAAGACCTTCTTGAGTTCAAGGAGATAGAAATAGACTCTACCTCTTGATAGGGGTTGAGGGGGAGAGTTTGACAAAAAGAGCATGTGGAACCAAATATACTAATGCAGCCATTTTGGATATAATCTATCACACTGTGACATCATGAGTATTCCTCAGTTAAATCAAAGAAGATTTCTTGAAAAAGACAGAAGTTTTAGTCAAATATTAGTCAATCTAAGCATTTCTGGGACCTGGACTATCACACTCAGTGTGCTTTTGTTTTTATTTTTAAGAAAACACATTTTTAAATCAGCCATTTTTTAAATATACAATTTATATCAAGAAGCAAAGAAACAGACAGCTCTACTTAGATGTTCTCAATGACTTCCCTATCTTAATTTATAAATACCAAAAATCCCCTTATCTACATGTGCAAAATAATCTTAAGAGTAAACATTGTGGAAGCTTTTAAATGACACAGAATTTGACTAAATAAACACAAATATCTTTAACCTTTTCAACCTTTCCTCAAGTTTAGATGAAAATAAGCTTTGAGATAAACTCCAGTGAGTTTTAATAGAGCAAAAATTAGCTTTAACATTCTTGCTTTGAACTAAAATGCAAGCTCTTTTATATCTGGAACTTCTGTCCCCTGTGTTCAATACTCCATTGTAGTCTCCATCATGTCTAGAGCACTGCTTTGCAGATAATAAAATGGATGCATGAATAAATAAAGCTAATATGTATACGATGCTTTACAGTTTATAAAGCGCTTTCATATGCTTCACCTCACAAAAACCCGTAACTTAAAGATTATTGTTATTTGTCCCATTTGATAAAATAGGTAGGTGAGAAATCAGTAAGTGAATTTCCCAAAGTCACATAAACAACAAAGGGTAAGAAATATGAGTAGGTATTCAAATTCCTGTCTTATTCAAAAACCCATGCCCTTGCCACTGATTGTTGATACATTTTATGTTTTCATCAGAGTGTTACTTTCTGGCATGGGTTTTTACTTTGCCTGACCCTCACAAACTACCCTAAAGTAATTATCCTATGTAAATCCATCAACCTTCCATGCTTCCATGCTGCTGCTCCACTGTCCTGATTATTGTAAATTTTCAAATTCCTATATGCATAAACTTTTAGCTATTCATATTTCCTTTTATTCAGTTGTTAACAGTTCTAATAGAGCTTGAGGGAATGTTTTTATCACTAATAACTAGCATATAACTAGAATTTCATTTCACCAAATACAGTTACAGTGATCAGATGATGCAGACTTCACAATGTTAAGGTTGGGGGAAAAAAGTAAAAGGATCAATAATCAGTTATACAGCATGTTCACTTATGAAAGCAATGATAAATATTTCAGACACGGAAATATCTAGTAACAGAAATCAATTCTGTTACAAGAAAGGGCATATTCATATGTAAGGCAAAACTATAATTAGAGTATATTTGCATACTACCTTGGGGAACTTTTTACTGGCAGTCTAATTTGCATGTTGACCCAGAACTCTCTGAAGAGAAATATATAAAGAAAAATGGAAGCATTTTCCCAAAACCCTTGTATATCAGAGTTTAGGAACTCTGTGGCTCTTAGTTTTCCCATCTATTAAGAATGGTTGAAAAAAATTAAATGAGATGATGTGCTCATAACAAGTAAGAGACCGTCCTCACCAGCAGGAATGGTTATTATGCTCCTTATCATCCTCCAAGAACAGAATGCCTGCGTCAGACGCAGGGCTCAATGGAAATTACTTTATTGCTGAGATTTCTGGGTGAGGGCAGAGAGTGGGGAGGGAGAGGAGGAAAATACAGTGTACTTCAAGAGTTAACTTTAAAATAAGGCTTCCAAACATTTTCCATCTGGGGAATGGTGAAGACCAGAATTTAGGATCACTTCCTCTGTCTTAATGGAAAAACCACCGGATGCCTGATGGTAAAGCAAACCTGGTGGGTTGTGATGGAACTGGTGTTGGGAGGACAAATGAAGACATGACCAATCCAGGGCCTGCGAAGCTGCCTCCAGACCTGAAGCTGACCACACAGCCCATTTCCAGAAACGACTATGCAGGCACGACAAATAGGAAGCCAAGGAACATAACATCTTTGAAAGAGCCCAGATCCAAATGATAACATTTGAACTTTCTGTACTTGAGGAAAAGGGAGTTGCATGACTAACGCATACTAGCACCTCTGGAGCTTCGGGCTGTAGCGCCGAGATCTGTGGAAATCATGGAGATCTACATGTCCTGCTACCACCCAGGACCTCGCCTTGTCTACAAGTTTTCCCCACAATAAATCTTAGACCACTTAACTCAACCTGAAGTGGTCTGCCTCTTTCTTTCGTCTGTCCCTACCGCAGAGAGGGCGCCACCCGACAACTGGAGTTCTGTAAAACATAACCTGGAAACACTTCAACTAGAAGTCTTGGTAGGACTCCTGCTATGTGCTGCCTTTGGAAGTCACTGTTCAGAACCAGGATCTAGGTCTTAAATGGAATCCTGAACCCAAACACATAACTGGACTCTCTCTGTGTTCAGAGGATCAGAGGGAGAACTCTTCACCCTGAAAGGAATGGTAAGAGCAAGAAAGGACCAGAAGCATTTCACTTGGTACCAACACAGAGACGTGAGGATGAGGATGAGGTCAGGGAACCAGGAACTAGAGAAAGATATCATCTGTGCAGGAACAGGGCAGAGGGAACAAGGTGTGTGATAAAGTCACAGAAAAAAACTAAGAACAGCTTCAGGAAACTGGCACACACAAGCTTTAGGTGGTTCTGAGCCATCAAAATACTACCATAGATGGCTTTACCTTACCCCTCATTGGAACAGCCATGTTTCCAAAGCCTGAAGCAGAACACAGTCTGCAGATGGGGGTTAAGTGGCCTTAGCAAGAGGATCCAGAAGGGATGTAAAGGTACATACATGACGAATCACTCCAAATGCCCTAAACTGCCCCAAAGATGAATGACCAGGACACCTCCATCAAAGCAGCTGCCTGACACCACCCCCCACTGGAAGCTGAATCCAGGTCACTGAGAACCACTGCTGGCAGGAATGGTTTCCAACCAGGGTCCCTACTGAAGGAGCAGCTGCTGGGAGCTGGTAATGGGAATAGCTGCTGAGGATGATGCCAAAAAGAGCTTCTGCTATGGGAGACTGATTAGAGCAGTAGGTAGTATCAGGCTGGCCAAGGTCCTCCTGTTCAAAGACCTCCAGCAATGATTACCTTTGAGGGGAAGAAAAGTTGCTCCTCCATCTTAGGGGAGGATAGAAATGGTAATTTTTTATTTTATTTCCTACTAGAGAGAAAGAATAACTGTTCATGCTTATTAAAAAAGGCCTGAACATCACCTGACTCTGTGGTGTAGGGCATAAAACTAAGGCTCAATGTTTGTGTTGCCTTAACATCTGTTAAAATTGAAAAGGCCACAAATGGTCTAACTGCAAGTTCCCATCCCCATTCTGCTCCCGCAGATAAGGTCCCCTAGCCAAACAGCCCTCCTTATCAAATAGACCAGGTGCAGTCATTGCTTATACCTGAGTAGCAGGTTTCAGTTTCCTGCCAACCCACAGAATTATTCAAACAAGCTAATCATATCCTCCCACAGGAATCAGGAGGCACCCCAACCTCCTGACAGTATAAAGCCTGCCTTCCACAGCCCCTGGTTGTTCACTCTGTTCCCAAGTACAACCCCGTGTGGTCCTGTGTGACCTGTGGTGTTTTCACCTCAGGGCCCTGAGTATATGTGACTGTTGTCAATCTCATCTGTCTGGTGTTGGGTGTCATGTCCAGTCACCCCCATAACCCTAGGTAAGAACCCTCTCTCACCAATGGGTTAAACAGGAAGTGATTAAAATAGACCCTAAAATTTCTAGTCAAAAGGAAGAGAGCCAGAGAAAGGGAGTTACATACCTGATATATTCTGTGAAAACAAAATAAGAAAAAGCAGGCTTTGGAAAGCCTATGTTGTTTGGTTTGTGTGTGTGTATCACCATTCTTTTTCTAAGCTTCTAGACTGAAGTTACTTGTTTTTAATTCTGGAGAACACAGAAATTAATTCTCAACATTTTCCAAAGGTTTTTTTTTAGTTGTTAAAGGCCAATTAATCTTGTGCTATTTCTATGAATAACTGCTATTTTTCTCTTCAGGTTTTTAGAAAATAGGTTTTTGCTTTCTGTTTTAAACAGTCCTACTTTTATTAAGACTAATACACCTTAGATAAACTACATAGAACTTCTATAGGTTTTAAGCATGTTCCTAGTCTGTGCAGACTCTGACCTCAGTTGGGAATTTTCGCAGAACTTCCAGTGAACACAGGGTTTTAGTTCTGTCAAAGCCAAGAAAAAAGAAAATCTGACACCACTACTCAAGTCCATCAAAATATGACCAAGCATATTTCTTAAAGCAAGAAAGATGAACAAATAACTTATTTTTTAAGTGTATGTTAGTATTAAGATTGAGAATCAGACTTTACCTCACATGAAAGCTTATATCATAACTCCAAGAAATTAAGTCTAATCCGTATTCTTAAATGTAAAAAAAGTAGTAATGTGCTTTGAAGCAAACGTTATGGGGGGGCATTTAAAGTCAAATAAGAGCAATTTGATTCAAATACATTCTTTCTCTGCTCAGGTCAAAGCCTGAATTCAGTCAAGGGGTATATGGCACTCTAGATACATCACTGGGTTTTCTTTTGGCTCATTATTCCTCCTCTCAGTCCTACTTTCAGGAGCTAATAAAATTTTAGGAGGAGACATGGGCAAGGAGGTTATGTATCTCTTAAATATTTGTTGACAGTCACTGGCTTGAGGTATTATGCTTAAATCTTGCTATAGATCAACCTGGTTAGTCAATCCACTACACTAATGTATTTGATAAAATTAAGACTGTCTACTTATAGTCATTACATTTAAAAGCCCCCTTTCATTAACCCTTAGGTGCTGCTGTCTGAGATGAGAATACATAAAGTAAAATCTGATATGAGCTCTCTGTATAATACAGTTACATACAGGTTGTAAAATACCTTTGACAGGCCCAAGTAACAATTTCAGACATAAAATAACTTAGGTGGTCAACAACACACAACATATTTGAAGTGGTGAGAGTAAGTACAGCAAAGTATACCAAAAGTACTTATACAATGTAGAATTACATATTTTTAAAAATTCTTTATTTTTCAAATATTAAACAATGACTATGTATTATGTTAGGATCATGGAATCATACAATTATTTAAAATATATAAATATAAGTTGCATTATCAATTAAATAAATTAAATAACCACTTAAGTGAAATTTTACAGTTAAATCTAAGTCAATCCCCTCCAAGGATAGGAGGAGAGAGAAGATTCTGCTGAAGTCATTGTTTCTTCTTGCTTCATGGCGTGACAATGAAACTGTGCTCTTCACTTGGTCAACTCTGCCATCATGGCAGGTGCCTGTACAGCAGCAGTAGTGAGGGACCCATGCTTCTACTCCCAGGGACTACTCACCCATTTACAATCACAGTCCTGGCCATTGCTCCCTGAAGAGCTTCTAGACTCAACCATGGACTGTGCTAGAACCTGGTCTCACCCACCCATCTTAGTTCCAGTGTCACTTCAATTCACCCCCTTTCCCACCAGTAGGATACTGCATGTCATTTTGCCAGGTTTTCCTAGGAGCAGGGGTTGAAATAAGGCTTGTGGGCTCCTAACTAAAATTAACCTATACCTTCATGGTCAGAATCACATAAAGATCTCAGGGAGAAGCTGCCTTAATCAACACACCAAAAGTTCAATAACACCTTCATCTCAGAACCATGGCTGCCTCTAGACTCTACATTTGACTAACTATAAAGTGTCATTGAAGCACTATTCCTTCAATAACCAGGTCTATGCCCAGTAACTTGGAACCTAACCGAAACCTTTGAGAGACTGGCACTTTTGGTGTTCTCAAAGTGGACATCTTATTTAGTCTCAATCTTAGAAAGAATTCTATTACATTTACTTTCCAAACACTTAGCAAGTTAGTGACTTGGACTTGAACTAGGACCAAATTTCAGATACCCTAAATAAGTCCAGTATTTCCCATTGTGAGACAGTTTATCTAATTCTCTCCCTCAGTTCTAATATGTTGCAAAAAGACAAAACCCCACCCCTACCCCATCACATTCAAACAGAATGTATTTCCCTTTCCTGGAAAAGTCTCAAGGCTCTGGCCACGATCAATTGGAAAGTATTTTGAAGGTAAGTGGACCAGACTATCAATCTGTACATTGCAGGAATGACTTTCGTAAAGTGTTAATTGCCTTCTAAATATGTAATAAATTGGAAAAGTGAATAATCTATTCCATGAAAGGGCAATCTCATTGTGACAATTTTCTAATGGGAAGAAAGAATTAAGGAAAGAAAATATTTTTAAACTGTATTAGATGGCTTCCTTAATTAGGTAACATCCTCTTTGTGGCACCACCAAGTGCTTCCCATACATACAAGAATTTGGAGCACTCTGTTTCTCATGGACAGTTACCTGAGAGAGACAATTAAACACTCCTTTTTAAAACAAACAAAGAGGGCAAGCATTATACAAAAGAAAAAGACAGCATAAAGGAAAAGTCCTAGAAGGTCCATAGCGGACACCTGAAAAGGAAGGTGAAAGATGATGGCCTGAATTTGCAACTGGAAGAGAGGAAAAGTCATAGGAAACATCACTGAAAAAGGCAGGAAGTGGTTTTGTCTGCTTTTTTTTCAGAAGGGGAAGAAGGTTCAAGAAGAGGGAAATAAAATCCTGATACAGTTCACCCGCTAAAAATAAGAATGCACTTAGGAAAAAGCAACTGCTACTTGAATGAGTAAGAAAGCACTCAGCCAGAAGCCGATACTGGAGCAGCATCCTCCTGAGAACAGAATAATAACAGCAAACATTTACTGAGCACTTGCTATGTGCCAGGCACAGTCATAAACACTTTAAATGCGGTAACTTGCTTAATCCTCATAATAACTCTACGAGGAACTGAAGCCAAAGAAAATCTGGAGACAGAGTACAGGGTGGAGGACAGAAAAGCTCTCCCAGCTCCTCAAGGATTATGACTGATCTTGTGTCATATGCAACATGGAACTTCATAAGCCCATACATTGCAGGATTCTTGATCACCTTCTGCAGGCTGCAAATCCAGTGTTTTGTGTTGTTTAAAAATCTCCTTAATGAGAAGTGTTAAGCAAGAAGCACTGAGAAATCTAGCGTATTTTCCAGGAGCTGACCGAAGTCAGATATAATGCTGGGGACAATTCCAGCAAAGACTTATACTGATATTCAATAAGCACTGACTAATCCAGCCTTGTGTTCAGAGAAAAGAAGCTGTTCAGCCAAAGTAACATATATGAACGAACAGTGCGTAGAGCCACATCGCTGAGAAAGATAGTCTAATGATGATTTTTTTGGACTTTTTTTTTTTGTTTTTTTACTTAAGTTTTTATGGCAGTATTGACCTTAAAAAGTGGGGAGGGTTAAGAAGAGTAAAATATATGAGGAAATAACAACAGGAAATACAAACTAAAGAGATATTGGTCATGCTTGTTTTCACCAGATCTGGGTGACTTTTGAGTTTCCATTTAGATAACCAAGAATTACACAAAGAAAAAATGTGTTTAAAAGCCAATTTTTCTAGTAAAAATAATAATCTAACCACTTCACAAAGCGTGTGCTTTCTTTTTTTTTCAATTTTATGCAAAAATTTCTCTCTGCTCTCTCAGCAGTATTCTTTGCCCTTTTAAATTTCCAAACTCTGTTCTGAAGCTGTCTTATGATTGTTTTCAAAGACTTCTGGTAAAGTACTGAAGGATGTGTACGTGTGTATGTGCGCACATGCACACACACACACACACAAGTGCATTCATGTGTGTTTTTAACAGTAAAAATAAGAAACTACCTTTCCATTTGGGTTAGAACTACGATGAAATGAGGAATGGCCGCCACCAAGCAGAAAATGTGCTCACTTTATGTGTGCCAGTTAATTACAACACTTCAGAGGCGCTTCCGAAAGGATAAGGCAAGCTGCATAAATTTAGCTGTAATCCAGGCAGGCAAAACTAATTTGCAGGGGATGGCCTTATCTAGCCGCTGCAGCTTTCTCAGAAAATTAACCTTGGATATTTGGGCCCAATTCAGAAAGTGTTTGATTTTTTTTCCTTTCCCTGCTCAGCAGAAGAGAATTTTTGAATTCAACACAATACCTGACTTTTAAGAGGCACGATGAATGCTGTAGGCAGTTCAGTTATTACTGACAAGCAAAAATATATATTTTAAATATACATATAGATGATTGTCCTTCATGCCCATTATCCTGCCTTCTTACATGAGCATCAGAGGGTTTATCAGTGTAGGTATAGGGGGTTTCTCGGATTAAAAGAAGAATGCAACTCATTTTTAATGTACTTAGAAAAATTCATCAAAGTTCATTGCAGAATAAGTCATGCATACTGACTTGTTCATTCCAGTGGAAATGAAGAAATCCCCATAAAAATAGAAGTTTAATGAAGTGTTGGAGGCAAGTCTTGCCTGTCATTGCAATTATCACTGATTTAGACCCTTCCTTGATCTCCCACTGATAATTAATCTCATACAGCACAGTTAAAAGTTTACCTTATTTTTTTATTATGCAATCAATCATCCATTCAGTCAACATTTACTGAACTCAGCATGCTTTCATATGTTTTCTTATTTAATCCTCATAATAACCCTGTTTGTATTTCATTCACTATTTTCTCCAGTGCAGGAAGCAAAGATTTAATAAGTTAATGTTTTCAATCCTTTTAAATTTTCTCAAAACAATGGCAATCTATAAACATGGAAGTAGCTCTAGTGTTTAGACTGCAAGATTTAAGAGGGTTTTTTTTTTTTTGCCTAAATGTTTTTAATTTAGTTACAATAGTATCTTTAGAATGCAAATATAACTACTTCCTATTTCACTAAATTTTAAACTGTAAGCTGGATTTTTATTGATCAACTTTAATAATAAATTCATAATAGCCCCACATGACCATCTATCGTGGCTGAGCTGAACTTTAAAGAAAAGAAAGTTTTTTAAAACATTCATCTACAATATAATTATTGTTTCACTCATTCCAAACTGTAAGAGTTACTTATTTTAAAGTGCCATGAACTCAGCTGGCAATAATTGTTCTTGAGGATGTCACAATTAGGCAGAAAGGAGTATATTTATAATAATAAAAGAGCCATTTTAAAACATAGATTGCACACCGAATCATGAAATGTGAAGCAATGACTCTCTTTGGGATCTGAATTTTCCTCATGCTTGTTCAATAGCCAGGGATAAATGTTATGGCTATTTATAGTTACACCCTGGGGTGGAGTGGGGGGGAGAATTAGATGTCATAAAGAATCATACATAATACATAAGACTTAAACTATATTTTATGAGAACTGAAAAATTTAAGAAACACTGGCTGAAATATGGAAATGTCGCACCAAGCAGAACTCCTTCCAACACATTAATGTTAGTAAAGATTTAACAGACAAGAACACAGTAAACCCTAAAACCACTGGGGTCGGATCTGTGTTTCTCCTACATATATTTTAATGAGGAACTTGAATAAGTACACTAAGGCAAAGTCTGAAGGTCACTGGAAAAAAAGACATCACTGTAGATGACAGTGCATTAAATCTGCTGTCTGTGGGATCAAAATTACAAAGCAATTAAACAGGTGCTTGATTATATACTCCTACCTACCAATAAACCATTTTATAATAGACTTTTTAAAGATATTTTCTATTCTAGACAATTGATCAGCTTGATTATAAAGACAGTCAATTCACTATAATAACACAAACAAAACAAGGTTCTATAATAGATCCCACCTTGCAACAATCACCCACAACACTGTAGGCACCTCACAGTCAGGGATACTGCAAAACACTCTGATTCCTTTAGGACACAATGTCTATAACATAGAAGTCACGTAATATAAATTCTGGTCAAATAAATATAAGATTGAATAAATGCATGAGTGCTGGATGAATGGATGAATGAATGAATATCTAACGTAGCAAAAGCAGTTGTTTAATTTACAAAAAGAACTCTATGCTTCATTACCTCAGTGCTCTGAGAAGTTCTGGGGTTTTCTTGCTGGTTGGTGGCTCAAGGACAAAGGACCTGAAACCACACCCACTAGCTACCACCTGCCCCTCTTACTCCCATCTCCATCCCATTCCTCCAACCCTACAAACACATTTCTCACCAAATTCAGCAAGAGCAACTCTAATTTTAAAAGCTTGTAAAATATGGTGATGATTTGAAAGAACAGTTCATGTAACAGTTTGATGTACCTGAAAATTTCCAGAAACACTTCTAGTATATAAAATAAAGTGCATGTGATTTCTATTTGTTCAGTCTTCTAAAAGGACACATAAATCTTATCATGTCACATTTGCTAAACAGAATTTTTTGTTTTTATTTGTTTGGTTTTAACAAACGAATATATTTAGTATTTTATAGCTGGGAAAAAAAAAAAACATTTCTTTCCTTCAGCCTGCATTATCTCAATTGTTCTCTTCTAAAAGGATCTCTTATAATTTACCTACATTTCCTAAGCTAAAATTAATCTTATAACTCTTCCTAGACTGCCATGGCTTTTCAGGAATTTATAAATAAAATTATTTTCATCAACACAACATATTCCTTCTTTTATTCAACAAATATTTATAGGTTGTCTACTATAGACTGGTGCCGTGCATGACACTTGGGTATATAAAAATATCTGCTCTCACAGAGCCAGTGATAGTCATTAAATTTCTAAATCCTGGAGAACTTTTATAAATATCATTCTGGAATCACAACTATAGGCAGTTAATAACCACCAAGCTAGCTATAATTTTGTAAATACATTTTAAAAACTATGTTGTTGATGTTAGGTACCGTCAAGTCAATTTTCAACTCATGGCAACCCCGTGTAACAGCTCCATAGGGTTTTTTTTTTTCTAGGCTGTAATCTTTACAGGAACATATTGACAGGTTTTTCTTCTTTTGATTCTTGCCTCACTTTACAGAGACATAGCAGAAGTCACAATTAACTGCTGGTTGTGAGTAGTAGTAACCAGGTTGAGTACTTTAAGAGAAGCACACTAAGAGAAGAAATGATGCTTCTTTTCAAAAGTGGGGTCTGAAACTCACAAACGTAAACATAAATTTACACATTTTGTAAAGAATCATACACTTTTTAAAAAACCTATGTACATTTGTTTGGGACACATACCCTGTTCCATTACTTCTAGAACGTCAAGTATAGCCGATCATGACATGAGGGACATAGTTCCAAATTGTCTGATCCTCTCTTTAACACAGAGGAATAGATTCCAAATTTGGGTACACATTCTTCAGGATGTGTCCAAAATGATTAAGTCTTTGGGGTACAGGAAAACCAATATTAGTATTTCAATGTATATTATGTTTTTCAAAATAATTAAAAGTTTGTTGTTGTTAGGTGCCGTCAAGTTGATTCTGAGTCATAGTGACGCTATGTGACAGAGTAGAACTGCCCCACAGGGTTTTCTAGGCTGTAATCTTTACGGGAGAAGATCACCAGGTCTTTTCTCTCATAGAGCCACTGGGTGGGTTCGGTCAACCTTTCAGTTAGCCGCAGAGTACTTAACCATTGTGCCACCAGAGTTCCTAATTAAAGTTTACTAATCATTAATATAAAGGAGCTCTGGTGATGCAATGGTTAAGCACTCATTGTTAACTGAAAGGTTGGCGGTTCAAACCTACCCAGTGGCTCCGTGGGAGAAAAGACTTGGTGATCTGGTCCTATAAAGATTACAGCCTAGAAAACCCTATAGGGCAACTTCTTACTCTGTCACATTGGGTCACTATGACTTGAAAACTGACTCAGTGGCACCTAACAACAACCACCATTAATATACTGATTGGCCCTGGTACCTTCCCTTGGTCCACATATTAGAAGGATAGGTATTGCCATGTAGTCGGTGATGCATCCTGAGGAAACCATTGAAGTTCTACCATATGGACAGGCTGGTAGCACTATCTTCCATTTCTTAATCCTTTTCACTGTACTGTCACATATTGTACGTACATATGCCTTGTTACATTAATTGATTAATTCCATTATATAGCTGATCAACCATCATGAAATGGACATATGGATTAAAAAGATTTATACAAATCAACCTCGGTTTGGGAATACAACCTCAAGTGAATAGCAATAGCTGAGCTGACATCTTACTCCCCATGCAAGCTCTTCATTAGTCATGTTACAAGACCAAAACAATGAGAATCACATCTCCTAAACATCAGCCTAAAACATCCAACGTTATAAGACCATTTGATCGATAGACTTATATTCACTCTAATCAACTTATTCTGTGAAAGAAAATAAAGCAAAAAGTAATTTTAAAAGCATTGTTTGAACTTTATTTTTACTTCCATTTTAATGTACACTTTACATGCATAAAACAGATCAGCCGTATGATTTATACATAAATAAATGACTAGCAGGAGCCATATTCAGATTTTTTTTTTTACTAAGAGTGTTACACAATTTAAAACCTTTGGAGTCCAGAGACCCAGAGGTTTGAACTCTACTCCTACCAGGTGTTCAAGTAGAGGACACAAATGCCCTTTCCCATTTTCATAGGAATTCTGATACTCTCTTACATCAAATTGTAAGGGTCCTTCAACGTTGTTGGAAAATTTAGATTTTGTCCTGAGGTATTTTGGAGAAACATCATAGATTTTTAATTATGACAGTGATTAGATTTTGTTCTTAGAAACAACTCTTCTAGACATATACTTCTAATCAATTTTGTAGTGGCTAATCCCATCATCTCTTACACAGGACATTGAAATGTACTGGGGCTCTAAGTTCTACCTTACCACTCTATCATCACTCCAGTCCTAGCCTTGTCTTACATTAACTATGTATTTTTTCTTAACTAGGTCATTGAGAGTTGATCCAAGTATTTTTATATAATTATACAAATTACATAATTGTTTATCATTATCAATTACATATATGTGTGTGTATATATATATAGTTGGATCAACTCTCAATGATCTAATTAAGAACATCTTTGAGTTCTGTATCTTTCAGATTCAAAGATTTGTAGTATTTTAGGGATGCTAAACACTTGAAACTTCTCTAAAGAGAAAGGAAACAAGACACAAGTCTTTTCTGATGCTAGTAATTTAGGAAAGCAACTTAAGAGCAAAATCCTTAATTATTTTTTGTTCTAGTACTTTCATAAAATTACAATGAAGCCAGTTCCCCTTCTACTTTTTGAAGGTGAAGCCATGTACCTTTACAGATTGGAAGAAGAGTTATTCAGTTGCAGTAGAACAACTTTGGCAGCAACAACTGTTAAAGGAGGAAGTCTTTATATTGACGTTCGGTATATAGAATTTTGGGTCGAAAGAGGTTGTAGAAGGTAGAATCATTACAGCAGAAATAGCTGAATCACTCCTGAAACTGTTCATGGTCTTGTCCTTTTCCTCATGCTTCCCTATCCTCCCCCACTGTCCTCACTAACAGACCCATCATAAGTTTTCATCAAGCTTTATTAAGAGAAAAATCAATTTACAGGGAACACTTTGCCCCTCTGTGTTTTTCTTTTCTTCGTTTTTAATGTCTGCAGGTTAGTCACAGAAATGATTAAAAACGTGCTCTACAATGGCTTTTAAAGCAGCAAAAGCAAAAACTATGAAAACCAAGAAGCTTCTTAGAGTTAACTAATTGTTAACAAATTCTGCACACTCATTATCTAAAGGTATTAATACTCAAAATATTTTTTTCACAAAGTAACTTCCGTACTTTTCACTTTTCTAAGCAAGGCTTTGCAGAGATTTTTTTCTAGAATTTAGCCATGCTGGCATATAGTAAAGAAAGTTTTACTAACGAGACGTCAAAACAAGTGAGTATTTTTAATTTAGCCCAAGGTAGAATTCTGTAGTTTAAAGTCAGTGATCCATTGTGAAATTCAATTTCCCAACTGCTTAATTAATTTCTATATACAATTTAATGATATTTAATATGGTATGCACATTCAAGATGCAATAAGCTTCCAAATAAAATCTAGGCCAGGATTCCAAAAATACCTGAGATTCTATTTTTTTCTGAAGATAATCAGAAAGGATTTAAAAAGTTAATTTTGTTTTACCAATTATGAAGTATGCTTCCTTAAAAGATTAAAAATAGTCAGCCACTTACTTGTGAAATATAAAAATGAATAGATTGAACTGCTCTTTTTTTCTCTACTTCTAGCTGTTATTGCAACTACTTACTGAGAATACCAGACTAAAATAAACTTACTTCAATTCAGGAAAAGCCTTAAAACACACATAGATGCTCATTTGTCTTTCCCAATGATGAAGGGAGTTCATCATCTTATTTGCTCATATTTTGGGGTTTTTTGAGGTCATAGATCAGTGAATGATTCCCTGTTGAAAGAGTCAAGACAAAACCTCCACAAAGGCATCTCAGTTACAGTTTCAAGGCAGACAACACCAGGACAAATCAAAGGTATAAGAGTAGAGATTAAATTTCATTCCCTACCATGTAAACACGTTTCACAGGTGTTTATCCAAGGAATGGTCCTACAAAAAGGTAAGTGTATGATTTTTATAAGAATAACTTAAACAGGACCTGTATTCATTTCCTAAGGGCTGCCATAACAGTTTACTGTCATGTTGGTGGCTTAAAACAACAGGAATGTATTCTCTTACAGTCTAGACGCCAGAGGTTAAAAATCACAGTTCAAGGCCATGGTCCCTCCAAAGACTCTAGGAGAGAATCCTTCCGTTTTTCTTTCAGCTTCTGGTGGCCTGGCATTCCTTGGATTGTGGCAGCATAATTCCAATATCTGCCTTCCTCTTCACATGGCCTTTTTTCCAGTGTGTCTCTGTGTCTCAAATCTCCTTCTACTTTCTCTTACCAGGACACCAGTCATTGAATTTAAGGCCTACCCTAAATTTAGAATGATCTCTTCTTGAGATCCTTAACTTAATTACATCTACAAAGACCCTATTTCCAACTAAGGTCACATTCACAGGTACTGGAGATTAGGTCTTAGACATACCTTCTTTGGGTACAAAATTCAGCTCATTATGGGATCTAAGCAAAAAAGTCTGCCAAACATGGTCTTTATCAAAGGCTGGAAATGTACAGCCCTTACGCTGGACCAGACCTACAGATGCATTTTAAGTGGCCTATACAGTTTTTGGGTCCCTGAGTGGTAGAAACAGTTAACTCAGGTGGCTGCTAACTGAAAGGTTGGAGGTTTGAGCCCAGTAAGAGGTGCCTCAGAAGAAAGGCCTGGTGATCTACTTCCAAAATCCTATGGAGCACAGTTCTACTCTGACACGCATGGGGTCACCATGAGTCAGAATCAACTTAGTGACAACTGTTTTAGTTGTTCTTATTATTTTACTTAAATAAACTTCCAACATTTAAAAATCAGGAGCTTTCTCATAAAGATCTAGTTGAGGTCTTCTCTTGAAATAAAATTTAAAAATCTGGCAGCATTGGGCCTGCATTCCTGCATTGCAAACACCAGTAGGAGGCAAGTTAGTGCTCTCCCCTTTCAACAAGGCAATAGCCTATCCAGGTCATCACAGGCCCCATGAAGCTGCTTCACACATTTATGCTCACAAATTTTTGCCATTTACTACTTGTTAGACAA
Source organism: Trichechus manatus latirostris (assembly GCF_000243295.1). Classification (NCBI taxonomy): domain Eukaryota; kingdom Metazoa; phylum Chordata; class Mammalia; order Sirenia; family Trichechidae; genus Trichechus; species Trichechus manatus. The sequence goes on from NW_004444178.1 coordinate 63,895, forward strand.
AACTTCTTTTTAAAAGAAATAATACTGGGTAGATATACCAGTCAGTGACAAATTCCAAGGACAACTCTATAACATTAGAAACGAGCACACTAAAGTTACACACACAAAAAAAAAATTTGTATTGTCAATCAAGTGACAAAAAAAATCACTTAATATTGTAGAAAACTGCCTACAATAGGAAAAAATCCTCTTGTGTTCTTCTCTGATATTTTGATCTCGATACTGATATAAAATGTATAATACTATTTAAAAATAAATTTTAAAAATAGTGTTGATAAAAAGAACATTAAATATGAAGTGTGAAATTTTGAGTGGGGAATTTTTTAGTGGAAAGAGCATGGATTTTAGGATGAATTAAGCCTAGGCTCACAACCTCACTCCATCACTTATCTGTCTAAGCTTCAATTTCTTCATCTGGAAAACATCTACTCATTCATTCACTGACTCATTCAACAAATATTAACCCAGCAACTACTTAGACAAAGTACTATTTAAAGCTCTGGAGATACAGCACATGCAAAACATCTATTCTCCTGGGACTTACTTTGTAGCTGGGAAAACAAATATTAGAGAACTAATTACACAAATATATATTTAATTGCATTGTGGCAACTTTGAAGGAAAAGCATTTAACAAGAAGTCTTCACTTAATTTAGAGGGTCAAGGAAAGATCCACAGGAAGCTGGAAGAATCTCTGCTTCTTCAGAGAACTGAAAGAGGACTGTGATAGAAGTACACAGAACAAGGGGGTGATAGGCTGGTGAGTGGCAGGGGACTACTAACTAGTTTGTTAAGTACTTTAGTTTACATCCTAAGGGCAATGAGAGGCTACTGGCATGATTTTAAGCAGGAAAGCGTCTTGAAAGCTTTGACTTTTTTTGAAAATATCACTCTGGCTATAATGGAGGAATGGATTCAAAAGAGAAAACAGGAGGTAGAAATGGAGGAAGATCAGAAAGAAAATCACTGAAGCAGTCTAGCTGGAAATAATGGTGTAGGGGATTGAATAGTGTCCCTCAAAATTCGTATTCACTTGGAACATCAGAATTTGACCTTATTTAGAAATAGG
>NW_004444178.1:65391-67438 GCF_000243295.1 Trichechus manatus latirostris
CTGGACAGAGTGATACAGATACACACAAGCGGGAAGACAGCCATGTGAATACAGAAGCAGAGATTGAAGTTATGCTACCACAAACCAAGAAACACCAAGAATTGCTGGGCACCACCAGAAGCTACAAACAGGTAAGGAAGAATCTTTCCTTAGAACCTTAGGAGAGAGCATGGCCTGGCTGACACCTTGATTTCAGAGTTCTAGCTTCCAGAACTGTGAGACAATAAATTTCTGTTGTTTTCAGCCACCCTATATGTGGTATCCTGTTGCAGCAGCCCTAGGAAATTAATACAAATGGTTATTTGTAATTTGTAATATCTGTAATAGAATTGTGTCAATGGACATAGAGCAAAGTCAAGAAATTTAAGAAACATTCAGAAGTTAAATGTGGCAGACTTGGAGATAGATTATATGGTGGGTGAGAAGGCTAAGGTGGGCGGGGTCAGTTTGGGACATCCTGAGTCCAGAGTATCTGTGAGATATCTAAGCAGAAACACTCATTAGACAGTGGTTACATGGATGCAGAGCTCAAGGAAGAAGTCTGAGCTACATATATGGATGTAGATGATAATATTACTTCATACATTATTTGGGGAAATTCAATATAAAAACTGCCTAACAATGTCTGAAACACAGTAGGTATTCAACACTCTCCAAAACAACCTCCTCTTCTACTTGATGAATTTTTTTCCCTAAGTATGGACTAGTCATCCTAGGTCTCATTTCTCAGACTCCTAAGATCTATAAATGAGCAGAAGTCATAACTTTGATTCCACGTAGTCTTTAGGTCCTTTCAAATGACCTCTAAGTTGACTCAAAAGCCATCCCACAGACAACTGAAAGAGAGGGGGATGTGTATTAGAGCAATACCTCACTTTGCCAGGAGAGACCAGGCATAGCCACCTTGTGGACTCCCAATCACTCTGAGGTTTCCTACGTGGTAAGTACACCTATAGTTTAACACAACTCTTTCAGAAAACACATCATTTGGGGAAAGTCAGTTCCAATAACAAGCTGTTACTCTTACCATAACTCTAGGTACAAGGCTATTCCCAAGCCAAACATATACAGACTTCAGTGAGGAGGAAGATCGGTTATAAAAATTAACATCTCTCCCTGATCCAAGCACCAGATGAAGCAAAGTTTTTTGTTTTTTTTTTCCCAGAGCAGGTTATAATTAATTTCAAGAAATTGAGTACGTGAGTGTATATTATCTATGTTCAGCCATTTGGCATGTGTCTAAACTTTGTGCATTTCAGATTTTAAAAGGATCCTCAGGAACACCATTCTTGTCAATCAGCCGGTAAGTGCCAACACACAGTTCTAAGCACAATTAGTTGAAGCTTTTATTTTTCTTAACCTAAATCAGGCTCTTCTGCACCAATGTGCCTTGACTCCGCTCAGGGAAAAAGAAGAAAAAAACTTATGCTGTGGAAAAAAAGCCTTGAAGTCTAAAACTATTATTTTTGCATAGACAGGTAGGTAGATAGAAAGATACAAAGAGAGAGAAAGATAGATAGATAGATAGACAGACAGATAGGTAGACAGATACAGACAAGACAAACAGAGATATTTTATATGTAAAACATTTAAATTTTGTGTGAATCAGTCAAACCAAGATCATCCCTTTTTTCTAGCCTATGAAATTCAGATTTCCACTCAGTCCACACACAATTGCATCAATTAAATTTTTATGAAACACTGCAAATGAAAACTACAATGAGGTACCATCTCGTCCCAACATTACTGACACTAATCAAAAAAACAGAAAATAAAAAATGTTGGAGAGGCTGCTAGGAGATTGGAACTCTCATGTACTGCTGGTGGGAATGCAAAATGGTACATTTTGGAAAACGATATGGCATTTCCTTAAAAAGCTAGAAATAGAAATGTCATACAATCCAGCAATCCAACTCCTAGGAATATATCCTAGAAAAAGAAGAACCATCACCAGAATAGACATATGCACATCCATGTTCATTGCAGTATTATTCACAACAGCAAAAAGATGGAAACAACCTAATTGCCCATCAACAGACGAATGGAT
>NW_004444178.1:68212-70865 GCF_000243295.1 Trichechus manatus latirostris
GGGCACACCAGCCCAGGGGCAAGGACGAGAAGGCAGGAGGGAACAGGAAAGCTGGTAACGGGGAACCAAGGTCAAGAAGAGGAGAGTGTTGACACTCTATGTCACAAAACAATATGTGTATTAATTGTTTAATGAGAAACTATTATGCTCTGTAAACCTTCATCTAAAGCACAGTAAAAAAAAATTTATGAAATACAAAATACTGAGAAAAACAAGGACAGAGCATAATGTAAGGAAATTTTCCATTATCTCTTATGAAAAATTTAAACTGAACTAGAAGCACAATCCATTAACTTTACGTTAAAGCTTACACATTCTCCAAGATCAAGACAATGATGACTTGTAGTTCATGTAAAGTGGCACAGAATATTAGCAAGGTATGTACTGTGGGATTGTTGACAAGTTACTGAACTTACGTGAGCTTGTTTTGCTGTGTATATAAAACTAAACCAAACTCATTGCCAATTCTGACTCATTGTGACCTTGTAAGACAAAGTAGAATTGCCCCATAGGGTTGCCATATCTATAGGAGGTGATAGTTCCTACCAGACAAAACTATTTGAGGATTAAGCTATTATATGGGAAGCTACTGTCACATAGTAAATACTCATAAACGGGGACCATTATTACTCATTGTTATGAATATTATTGATCCGAATATCATTTTAAGATAATTTATTTAACCATGCCACTATTTCTTACCCAGTGTCAATTTATCACAGGAAAAGAGAATGCTCATTGTCAGAAGCCCTTAGTAAACATACTCAATTACTAATAAGTAGGCTAGATTGTTTTCTATCAAAATGTCATACTGAGCCTCAACAAGATTGGTCAGATCATTAGCTGTCAAATTACTGTGTTTCATTAAGTTGCTATTCGTAAGTATTTTACTTTTTAATCTGAAGATGGTTCCAACTTTTTCTTGTAGGTCCCTTACAATGAGAACTAATTAAGAGTTTCCATTTTCTATTTGATGATCTAATTGGAGTAATCATTCTGACTTGTAGCAATATGTACAAAGTCATAATTTGTACTAAATTATTACACAAACAATGTGCTGAAAAATTTTTGCTTAAAATTCTGGAGTAAATTTCCTATAACAAGAAGAGGATATATCTTATCCAACCTTAAAACAAGCCAAGGCAACTACAGTAAATTAATGGGTGATGAAATAAACCATCTAAAAATTAAATATTTTATTTAAATTGACTACCTTTTTCCTCTTTATTTTAGTGTGTAAAACTGAATTCTTGAAAATGTATTATATTGTCATATTGTTAATGTGAATACTTTATAACTTACAAGATTTTTTTTAATGTTTAAACTTTGACATTATCCCATATGCTGTATCTTCATGAAAATTATAAATTTTGGATAAATACCTACAAAGGTCCCTTTACTTTGTGGAAAAATATTAATATTGGAAACATCAAGAAAATTAAGTGGATATTTTGTTTTTCATCTAGCTGTTTTGTATCTTTTAGATGAGAAATTATTATCTGAATATAAATATAAACTCAAGAGCAAAAAAAATAAACTTCTTACTTAAAACCACAAAAGTAAATTGAAAAGGAAGTTTCAGTTTCTGAAAATTGTCATGTGTATCTATTCTCACTTCAACTACACTTAAAATGACCGAAGTGTAGATGCATGCTTCCTCTTGTCCTTTACTAGTGTTTTTCCTGCCTCAGAGCCTTTTCCCATCTTCCCTCTGCAGTCCAGCCCTCACAGGAGCCACAAGGTCAGTCATCTTAGATAGAGCCAAGCTCTGCTTATGCGCAATCTTGCCAAAGTCATCAACGATTTTCAATGCCTACCAAACAAATTACAGATGTCACAGATTTGACAACTGCCCCAGAATTCCTTTCTTCCTTAATTCTTACTACTGACTAAAATACTTCTTCCCAAAGCCTGTTCTTCTAACATTCATCTGTAAGATATCCCTAAAAAAATAATAGAAATGAGTTGGGAAGCAATGCGTGTTAACACCTCTCCTGACTATTCCTAAAGTATTTAGCTTTTATAAGGAAATAATAAATTTTATAGTAAAGAAACGTGTTTTCTTTCTTTTAATGCAGCATATTAGCATTTTCATTACTTGACTATAGAACTAAACACATTCTCTTTTTCTAAAATATTTATTAACATTTGTTCTGCAACTTTGGGAAATTCTGCCCTTAAATTTACCCTGTCCTCCAGGAAAATTGAACAGTTGCCCGTTCTGTGATTTTACCTCATGCTTTGACACTCTGCACATGTAGACTCTTTCATCTACAATGCCTTAGCTTCCCAACTCTGCCTACTAACTTGTGCATATGTCTTATTTCTCCTCCTATGTCATAAGCTTTTTGAGGAACAGATCAAATCTACCATATTTTTTTCTCAATCTTTCACAATGTCTTATAAACAGCAGGAATTTAATGTTTGTAACCTTAATGACGTTGGCTTTCGCACGCATGAGGCAACTGAAAAGAATATGGCTCGGATCAGGCACACCTTAGTCTTCAAAGTGACATCTTTGCTTTTTAATACTTTAAAGAGGGCTTTTGCAGCAGATTTGCCCAACACAATACGTCATTTGATTTCTTAACTGCTGCTTCCAAGGACATTGACTGTGGATCCAAGTAAAATGAAATCCTTGACAACTTCAACC
>NW_004444178.1:72760-73850 GCF_000243295.1 Trichechus manatus latirostris
ACAGTGCTGCAATGAACATGGGTGTGCATGTCTCTATTCGTGTGACAGCTCTTATTTCTCTAGGAGATATTCCAAGGAGTGAGATTACTAGATCGTATAGTACTTCTATTTCTAGCTTTTTAAGGAAGCACCAAATCAATTTCCAAAGTGGTTATACCATTTTACATTCCCACCAATGGTGTGTAAATGTTCTAGTCTCTCCACAACATCTCCAGCATTTATTATTTTCTGTTTTTTGGATTAATGCTAGCCTTGTTGGGGTGAGATGGTACCTCATTGTAGTTTTGATTTGCATTTCTCTAATGGCTAATGATCGTGAGCATTCCTTCATGTGTCTGTGTGATGGTTAAGACTGTGTGTCAACCTGGCTGGGCCATGATTCTCAGAGTTTTAATGTAATCACTCCCAAGATTGAATATACTGTGAATAGCCAGTCAGATGAAAGGGAGTCTCCTTGGGGGTGTGGCCCGCATCTGTATATAAGCAGATGTTCTGGCTTTTTGCCCTCTCTGGATCCTGCAGCTGCTTCCTGTCATCTCATCTCCCTTTCTTGGGACTTGAGCTGTCAGCTTATCTTCCGAACCTGGGATTCATCGATCTGCACAGCCTGTGAGCAGGAGCCCTGCTCTCTGACCTGCTGATCTTGGGCTTGCCAGCTTCTGTGGCTGTGTGACTTGGGAGAGGCCTCCACCCTGATCCACGGACTTGGGACTTTCTAGCCTCTACAATTGCGAGAGCTGTTTCCTTGATATAATCTCCCTCTATATATATATTTATACACTTTACTGGTTTTGCTTCTCTAAAGAACCCAGCCTAAGACAGTCTGTTAGCCGTCTTAATGTCTTCTTTGGCAAAGTACATATTCTTATCCTTTTCCCATTTTTTAATTGGGTTATTGGTCTTTTTGTTGTTGAGGTTTTGCAGTATCTTGTAGACTTTAGAGATTAGACGCTGATCAGATTTGTTTTAGCCAAAAATTTTTTCCCAGTCTGTAGGTTGTCTTTTTATTTTTTTGGTGAAGTCTTTTGATGAGCATAAGTGTTTGACTTTTAGGAGCTCCAGTTATCTAGTCTCTCTTCTGGTGCTTGTG
>NW_004444178.1:76484-89083 GCF_000243295.1 Trichechus manatus latirostris
TGTTGTTAATTTTGTATTTGCTGAGTCTTTATATTTTTCTTGTTTTTCATTTTGACATGTAGGATTGTTAGTTTCCTTTATGGTTACCTTAATATTTACTCATATTTTTCTAAGTTTAAACCAGTGTTTTATTTCTTTATATCACCTTGACTTCCTCTTCATATGAAAAATCTATGTCTACAATTTTAAGTCCCTTTTTTTTATGTTGTCATCTTTTACATATTGACATCTCTGTTTCCCTATTTTCAGTGTTTTAGCTTTGATTTATTTTTGTGACTTCCCTATCCGGGTTGATATCTGGTTGCTCTCTGTGTGTTCTAGTCTTGGGTTGTTATCTGATGTTACTGATTTTCTAAGCAGAGGACTCCCTTTAGTATTTCTTGTAACTTTGGTTTGGTTTTTGCAAACTCCCTAAACTTCTGTTAATCTGGAAATGCCCTAATTTTGCCATCATATTTGAGAGATAGTTTTGCTGGGTATATAAGTCTTGGCTGGCAGTTTTTTTTCCTTCAAGCTTTATATATGTCATCCCATTGCCTTCTTGCCTGCATGGTTTCTGCTGAGAAGTCTGAGCTTATTGTTATTGACTCTCCTTTGTAGATGACTTTTTGTTTATCCCTAGCCACTCTTAAAATTCTCTCTTTATCTTTGGTTTTGCCAAGTTTGATTATAATATGCCTTGGTGACTTTCTTTTGGGATCTACCTTGTGTGGTGTTCGATGAGCATCTTGAATAGATATCTTGTCATCTTTCACGATATCAGGGAAGTTTTCTGCCAACAAATCCTCAACAATTCTCTCTGTATTTTCTGTTATCTCTCCCTGTTCTGATACTCCAATCACTCATACGTTATTTCTCTTGATAGAATACCATATAATTCTTAGGGTTTCTTCATTTTTTTTAACCCTTTTATCTGATTTTTCCTCAAGTGAGTTGGTGTCAAGTGCTTTATCATCAATCTCACTAATTCTGACTCCCATCACCTCAATTCTGCCCCTATGACTTTCAAATGAGTTGTCTAATTCTGAAATTTTATTGTTAATCTTCTAGATTTCTGATTGCTGTCTCTCTATGGATTCTTGCAGCCTGTTAAATTTGTCATTATGCTCTTCTCTAATCTTTTCTCATTTCCTCTATTGCTTGTTCTGCGTTTTGCTTAATTTCCTTCCTGATCTCTTGAAGAGTTCTGTATATTAATGTTTTGTATTCTGCCTCTCGTAATTCCAAGAAATTTTCTTCCTCCAGAAAATTTCTAGAGTCTTTATTTTTGGAGCTTGCTGAAGCCATCATTGTCTGTGTCTTTATGTGATTTGATATTAACTGTTGTCTCTGAGCCATCAATAAGTTATTATATTTATTTTATGTTTGTTTACTGTGTCTTAGCTTCTTGTTTTGTTTTGTTTTGATATGCCCAAATAAGTTACTCATGTGATCTAGCCTGATTACTAATGACCCTGAGGCTCCAACGTCTTGCCACCAGGTAGTCAGACCTGTCACTAAGTATGTGTGCCCAGAAGTCTACCCACTTCTCCTGTATGGATTCAACTCAGGTGTCCAGGTAGTCAGCCACCAAGTGTGTGGTGCAGGCTCTCACCTACAGTCCTAGACAGGCATGGGTGACTGGCGTAGGCACAGGCATCTGGCTGCAGCAGGGGGATACACTCTGAGCAAGGCCTGGGGCTGACAGCTGCCCCCGAGTGTACCGGAGGAAAGCATGTCCCTATTCCCTAGAGCGCGTAGGTGGGTGCATTTTGCAGCCTGACTATGAGCACCCAACACTGTTGGCTGTAAGGACTCAGGGGCATCTCTTATTCTTGGGCCCCTATCACAGGTGGCTAGGTGGCATGGGTGGCACCACTCGTCCTCAGGCCCCTGATGTGGGTAGGTGAAGACCCTGCTTAATGGGTAAAGCAGTGACAAATGTCACAAACCTTCCACTTCACAGATGAAACAGCTAAAGTTAGACTTCAGGTATATACCCTGTTGTACTGTGGTAATGAGGGCCTACACTGTTGAAATGGGTCCACACAAGTCTATGCAGGGAGAAAGGCACTACTCAAAGTCCACGGATCCCTTATGCCTGTGTCTAGGCAAAAGAGCTATGCCTACCCTGAGGTCCTTGCTTGGGGGAGCTGGCAGATTATTTTTTCCCCATTTGTTAATTTGTTCTATCTCCAGGCTGGAAGAATGGCTCAGGGCACATGATGGGTCCAACGTCCAGCATTTAGATTATTTTGCTTAATCGTGTGTTAATATTTGTAACGATATCTTAAGACAGGAAAAAAAATTAGTTATGTGGAAGAAAATAATTTATAAGTGATTTTGTTGCAGAGAAATATGATAGGGTGATCAATAAAAGTCTTTTAAGCATAAAAGTATATTACATTAAGATAAAATTATTTGAGGGAAGTGGAATAAAAGTATAAGTTTAAGCAGAAAAACTAATGTAAAATTTCCAGCTATTTCATGAAAGTGTGTGTGTGTACATACATACATATATACTTTCTAATGGATGCTGCTAGGTATCAAATCACTATAGGATTTTTTTCATATCATTTAGAACATATTTATAAGAGAGATGGAAATTTTCTCAATGTCAATACTTAAAATATATGGAATTTACATCCTTTCTAACTATTTCAAATATTTTTCTATTTATTATGAAAAAATATTTAATATTTACCTGAAAATGTGTGAATGGTACATTTTTTTAAAATTATTTTTAGAGACACATGGGCAAAAAGACCACATGCTCAAGACTAAGAAGAAGAGATCTGAGGCTAATGGTTACCATCCCACTTCTAGGTTAGGAAGGAAAAAAAAAAATGACTAAAGGCAGCAGCTATTTCCTGAGTATACACACACTCTCCTCCCATTCATTATACCTAGCTCCCCTCCATTATACCTAGCTCCCCTCCTTTGCCTGTCTCCTCCACAAGCTTCACTTCTTACAAACCCGGCAACTAAATTCCAGGGCAAGAATCTAAGTCTATAGAACCTTAAATTCCCCGAGAACAATGATCTCTGGGTGGCACCCTGTCCCTACCCTGGGTGAAGGCACACTCCTGTAGCTAGAGAAAGCAGCAGGGAATGGAGGCCTCCAAGGCAGGGGCGGAGCCCTGATGGCGCAGTAGTTAAGAGTTTGGCTGCTAAACAAAAGGTCTGCAGATCGAATCCATCAGCTGCTCCTTGGAAATCCTGTGTGGCAGCTCTACTCTGTCCTGTAGGGTCACTATGAGTCGAAATGGACTCAGTGGCAATGGGTTTGGGTTTGGATGGGCAGGGCAGCATGAGGGGGAGGCCCATGGAGGAAGGCACCTGGTTTAGGACAAAGGTTTAGAGCAACGACTTCAGGAAGCCACTTCAGAAGCTGAGCAGTCCTAGAGACAGAGCTGTGAATGCATGTAGTGAGGAGCTCCACATAATGCCTGAAAGATGGCGTTGTCAGCTATGCAGACTGATGTGTGGAACGCTTGTTAGCCCTTCTGGGGCATTGTTAGGAGGGAGAGACGTGGGTTCAGTGATTGAGAGTGGGGCTCTGAGCCAGAGGACATGATTATGTGGCCCTGAGGCCAGTGCCTGTGTTCCCTGACTCACCCTCTCGAGTTGAAGACCTCTTGCTTGTATTAGCGACACTCATATCATTTTGTTTCAGGAGCTTTGAAAATCCCCCTTAGAATTGCTTTCGCCCTGTCCTCTTCAATCATGGTGTCAAAATCACACAAGAGGGCTAAGAAAATATTTACTTAATTAAGGTTTAAACACGCACAAATGAAGAAAAAAATAGCTTGAGAAGCTAAAATTTTTCATGCTAATTTTCCACATTAATCAAATTCTGCAGATAATTACTTAATCTTCTACTTCATTTACCTATGTAGATCAAGCCACCTCCATCTGAGGGAAACTCCAGAACATAACACATCACTGGACCATTCTCAGACCACAGAATTGCAGATGTAGGCCTATCAAGCAGCCATAGTGAGCAGGAACAATGAGTGGTGTGATCTAAGTGTTTACTATCATCAAAATATGTCAGAAAATAAGCTTTTATCTCTTACCCACACTCAAATACACGTCTTCGTATACTAGCCAAATGCAAATTTACGTAGGATGGTGGATGACTAACACTCTAGAGACAAAAGCCAAGCAAATGAGCTTTTGCAATTTATTTCTGACCAAAGGAAAGGTCCTGGAGTTCCTCCAGATAAATCTTTGTCCATACCTGGGAACTGTGTGCTGTGATTTGAAGAAAGGAGTCAGATAACCTCAAGTTCGACCCAGCTCTATCATTTATTATTTGTGTGACCATAGCACCTCAGATAATTCCTCTGTAAAATGAAGAGAGTGTCTGACTAAAGGGATTGTTAAATAAGAATATAGGTAAAATTGCACTCAATGTTCATTTTCTTTCTTTTTGACACCTGAAAGGTGGCATCACAGCATAAAGTGCTTGGACTTGAATTGGTCTTCATCTGAGAGAAAAAGAACAATGAAACAAAATAGAAACATAAAAGGATAAGAACATCCTTTTATGGGTTCAGCAAAAAGAGCAACATTAGAAAAAGCAGAAAACTGAAAATTATATGAATCTAGGTTAATTGTTCAGGAGCTTTTTCTGGTTCCAACGAGCACTTAGAAGCTTAAATCACTTTCATTCATGAATACTAAATCAAATACATCTAATTTGGCCTAAATTGATCTCTCAACGTAAATAAATGAGTCACATAAGAATATTATTTTTTTAAAGAAAAAATACCAGAGGATGGTTTGGCTTTAAGGAACTAGTTTTATTTTTTAAAAAGCCAACTAGAAATGCCAGTGGAAAATATTTTGGGTAATAATAAAGATGATGATTATGACAGTGATAATTAGCTGGGGTTTCCTGATACTTATTATGTTCCAGGCACTGAGCGCTTGATATATTACAGGCATTGGTGGAGAGGTTTTATATATATTAACTCCCTTCGGCTGCACAATAATTCTATGAAGTAGGGATTATTATTGGTATTGTTTTTCCCACTGTAAGGATAAGGAATGTGAGGCACAGAGAGGTTGCCCTGCTCGAATATGGAGGGGCTAGGAAGAACCCCAAAGTCTGCAGGCATAATCAGTAGACTGGTAGTAGTACTGGAAATAGTCTGTGAGACCTGAGGAACCAGGAAGTAAAAAGTAGCTGTTGAAGGAATTTTTCCTGATTTTCTTCTCTCTCCAAGTCTCATGGAGCTGATAGAAATATATGGAGCTATAAGAAACAAGAAAAGTAGCATTTTTTTTTAAATCAATTGTATTTGTACAAAAAGTTTAGGTACCCTTTTTGCAGTACAATCTGAAACACGTATTAACATAAAGGAGCCCTGGTGGCACAGTGGTTAAGAGCTCAGCTGCTAATTAAAAGATCGGCAGCTCCAATCCACCAGCTGTTGCTTGGAAACCCTACGGGACAGTTCTGCTCTATCCTATAGGGTCCCTATGAGTCAGAGTCAACTCAACAGAAACGGATTTTTGGCTTATTAACATAAAAGAACACTGGGAAGGTTTTTTTTGTTTGTTTTGTTTTTAAGTGTGTTTTTCCTAAATAGAAAAACAATGCCAATAAAACACAAATATAATTGAGGAATTTAAAATGTACACATATTTTTATTTTATTTCGCTAAATAAACCCCTTAGCATATTATAAAGTACATGTTAGAATAATAGGTTCCCATTTACCAAATCAATATATGAAACAGTAACAATTTTCTATAATACTCAAAACATGAAAAGGTAGAAATGTGATGAATAAAGTTCCCACTTTTATTATTATTATTCTTATTTCCATATCAGAATTTGTGGCACATTTCTCAGGAACTACAGTCTGTTTAAGAAAGTGAATCGTTTTTGCCAGGGGCAAAACAATCATCTCTAATCCAGAACTAAAATTTCAACATGATCATCAGTTGTTCAGTGACACTTTGAAAATTCATCTTGCATGACTGTCAAATTCCACACTTGTGCCTGGAAGCCATCTCTAATTCCTAGCACCATTCCTGGCTCTCAAGCTATCATGTACTCACACCTTCGTAGAAAGAGAGTGACAAACTTCTATCTAGAAAAACAAGAAGAAAACTCAAAACAACATAATCCCTGTTATAAAGTGTAATCTAGCAGCATCAGAAGCCATCTAAATTCAAGAGGAGTAATAAGAATCACCATCAGCCCAAAGCTGATTCCTATGAGGAATCAAAGACATACCTCTACTCTCCAACTTTTTTACCAATTCTGTCTCCAGTCGTCCTCCCCATGGCACTCTCTACTTCTCTGCTGCATTTGATAATTCATTGCAATGGCCACACAGAACTCACAGGCCATACTCACAGTTATGAGGTTATTAGGGAAGTAAAAGGCTACAACTTGAAATCAGGATCAACTTGGAAGTAATGGAATACAACTCAGGAAACAGGATACAGTTCTTCAATCAGGACAGCTTCCAACCAGGACAGCTTTCACCTTCTTCTCGACCATGTCCACAGGCAGGCGAGCCTTCTCTCAGCTGTGCCTGCCTCCAGGCCTTGCCTTTGACCATGCCCACCTTTGGGCCTTCTCTCAGTCATGCCCATTCAGGCAAGTGTTACAGCTCTTTAGCTTTATCAACCAGTGCCTGGAGGCACCCTACTCTGCCAGCATGCCTCCTGCTCTAAAGTGCTCAGCTCTCTCACTCCATGGGTCAGTAAGCCCACTACAGCTTCCTTACTCAGTGGGCCAGGAAGCCCATCACAGCCATCTTGCACTGGTCTCCTGGTTCCCACCATTCACTGCTGCCGCTTGTGCTGCTGTGCCCATCTCTCACCATCTCCAGTGTTAGTCCTGTCTCTTCTTGGTCAAGGAGGTTCTCAGCATTGGGACCCTGGATCCAAAGGACCCACTCCACTCCAGACTCTTGATGGTAGTGAGGGCCCCTTCAACCTCTATGGTATTGGCCCTTTTATATGCCTACTCCTCTCACCAAGACCACAAACAGACCAATGCTCTTGGTAGGCGACAGTCACCTAATTTGCATAGAAATCAACCAATCTCCACAAGGGTTTTATGCATCTTGTTTGCACAGCAAACTGTCCAATACCTTTGCAAGACTGTGGCCTAGCAAACCATCTTGGCAGAACTACAAACTCAGGGCCAGAAAGACCATAAATAAAGAGAAATCCATTGTACTGCATAAGGAATAAATTCAAACTTAATGGAACAATTGCACTGAAGTGGTAATAAAAGCAACAATCAAGTGAGAATTACTTAAAATAATAAACACTATTTGGACTTGCCCCAAAATTTCTGAAAACAGTACCTGTTTCTTAATCTATGCAAGACTCAAAATTCTTTCAGTCATCAAGCAATTTTGGATGCTTACACATGGGGTCACCATGAGTTGGAATTGACTCAATGGCAATGGGTTTTTTTGGTTAACCATATGCCAGTGATGTGATAGGTACCAAGAGATCAAGTGAGTAGTTATCAAGACAGACACAGTCTCTGACCTCAAAGAGCCTATGATCTTATGATCTAGATTTCTTCTACCTTAATGGAGAATGGATTCTGTGTAGGAGACCAAGGAATGCTGGACAGTGTTGAGATGTTAGGATGAAGTGGGAGAAAAAGGAATACAAAAAGACAGAAAACAGTGAGAGTGAGATAGTGGAATTAATTTGAGAATGAGAAAGAGAGAAGGGTCCCAATGACATAAGAATACCCAGCAATGCTCAAATCATTGATCTAAGAGGTATCTTTCTTATAATTTTTTCATAATACCAAAACCCTTCCATTATTAGAGCAGGCTTTGTGAAAAGCCTAACTTTATATTCTTAGATTAATATTTATAGTTTCTAAGGCAAATAGTAAGTTCCCATATTTTATTACATTATCTTTCTTTTTCATTAAAATTAACATGCTGCAGAGATCAACATCTAACAATGAGGTGATAAAAACTGAAAAATTGTAAATGTCAGCCCCTTATGTGCCCATAATCATTTAATGACTAATACTGTACCAACAATATGTGAAGATACAATATATACAACCCGTATATATTTTAATTAATGTTATATTCCCTGAATTATATTTTAGAAAATTACAAGCAGGAATAACAAAAAAATAATTTTTATATCATAATAAAAATTATGTATTTCCAAAATGGATAATTTTTACTATTAAATATGTGTATTATATGTACAGTA
Source organism: Trichechus manatus latirostris (assembly GCF_000243295.1). Lineage (NCBI taxonomy): Eukaryota > Metazoa > Chordata > Mammalia > Sirenia > Trichechidae > Trichechus > Trichechus manatus. Next base: position 84,689 of record NW_004444178.1, read on the forward strand.
CATAATTCTACATATTATATATGACACATATTCAACAGTGAGAAGCCATCAATACTTATAAAACATTTGCCAGTCAGTAGGTGACTGTGTCATTTAATTCACTCAAATTTTTAAAAATCTCTATTTTAATAAAATTGTTTTATATCATATATAGTAATCATCCCATTCTTTGATAACCTTTCCTTCAATTCTTAATTTAAAAATTGAATTTTATTTTCATTAGTTATTTTAAGTAACTATTTTATAAAAATGAAGTTAAATCTCTGTTTCAGCCAAATATTTTTACATTATTTGCTTTAAAAATAATTATGGAAACTGTGACCAAAACAATATTCTTTATATGAGAAAAGCTAACTATAGCATAGGCTCACTGTCTTCTGGTGTGGTATCAAAGATGATTTAAATAGGATCCTTTAGTAATGAATAACCTCAGATAAGTCGGTGCTAGGGCTTCATGCTGAATGAAACAGACACTATCCACGTCGTTTCACAGAGTGCTGCCTTATTAGAAGAATAGCAATATAAAAAATGGATGTCTATATTTGGGGCATTACAGGAAGAACAGTAACAATTATTTGAGAATGACTCAACCTGCAGCCTATAATATGCAATATGCAGTTTATGAAATATTTCATGTAAGATATAACCTTAAGGTAATATATTAACTTAGTGTGGAATTAGTGTTATTTCAAGCCTGTCTCTTCAGGCAGTTACCGTGTACCTAAGATGCCACTGATAATAAAGCATACTCTTTTAATGTACTATTAAGAATGAAAAAAATGGGGGTGCCCTAATACATGGCATAAATAGAATATAATAATTAACAATGCACAAACAGCAGAAGATCAACTAGATAACTGGGACCTCCTGAAAATTAAACATTTGTGCTCATCAAAGGATTTCACCAAAAAAGAAAAAAGAGAATCTACAGACTGGGAAAAAATTTAGGCTCTGACATATTCAACAAGGGTCTAATCTCTAAAACGTATAGAATACTTCAATACCTCAACAACAAAAAGACAAATAATCCAATTAAAAAGTGGGCAAAGAATATGAACAGACACTTCACCAAAGAAGACATTCAGGTGGAATATAACAGACACATGAGGAAATACTCATGATTATTAGCCATTAGAGAAATGCAAATCAAAATTACAATGAGATACTATCTCACCCCAACATTACTGGCACTAATCAAAAACAAAAAAAAAAACAAATGTTGAAGAGGCTGCGGAGAGATTGGAACTCTTATGCACTGCTGGTGGGAATGTAAAATGGTACAACCACTATGGAAAACGATATGCTGTCTCCTTAAAAAGCTAGAAATATAAATACCATACAATCCAGCAATCCCACTCCTAGGAATATATCCTAGAGAAATAAGAGTCTTTACACGAATAGACATATGCACATCCATGTTCACTGCAGCATTATTCACGATAGCAAAAAGATGGACACAACCTAAGCGCCCATCAACAGATGAATGGATAACAAATTATGGTACATAAACATAATGGAATACTACACAACAATAAAGAACAATGATGAATCTTCGAAATATCTCACAACATGGATGAATCTGGAGAGCATTATGCTGAGCAAAATAAGTCAATTACAAAAGGACAAATATTGTATGAGACCACTATTATAAAAACCCAGGAAAAGATTTACACAAAGAAAAAAAAAACTTTGATGGTTACAAGGGAGGGGAGAGATGGGGAGAGGAAATCACTAGCTAGATAGTAGACAAGTGGTAACTTTGATGAAAGGAAAGACAACACACAATATAGGGAAAGTCAGCACAGTTTGACCAAGGCAAAGTCATAGTAGCTTCCTAGACATATCCAAACACCTTGAGGGACCAAGTTACTAGGACTGAGGGCGGGGACCATAGTCTCGGGGGACATCTAGGTCAATCGGTATAACACAGTTCACAAAGAAATCCTACATCCTACTTTGGTGGGTAGAGTCTGGGGTCTTAAAAGCTTACGAGTAACCATCTAAGATACATATATTGGTCCCATCCCATCCTGAGCAAAGGAGAATGAAGAAAACCAAAGACTCGAGGAAAATATTAATCAAGAGGAATAATGGATCACATGAACCACAGCATCCACCAGCCTGAGCCTAGAAAAGCTAGATGGTGCCACCACCAACCTCTCTGGGAGGAATCACAATAGAGGGTTCCAGACAGAGTAGAAGAAAAATGTAGAACAAAATTCCAATTCACACACACACAAAAAAAAAGACTTATTGGTCTTACAGAGACTAGAGGAACCCCTAAGACTATGGCCTCTGGACACTCTGCTAACGGGGAACTGAAGCCACTCCCGAAGACCACCTTTCTGCCAAAGATTAGATAGGCCTATAAAACAAACAATAACACACGTGAGGAACGTGTTCCTTAGTTCAATCAAGTATACAACAACAAATGGACAACACTGCCCAAAAGCAAAGACAAGAAGGCAGGAAGGGACAGGAAAACTGGATTAATGGACACAGGGAAGCCGGGGTGTAAATGGAAAACAATTTGTGTATAAACTTCTTAATGAGAAACTAATTTGCTCTGTAAACTTTTACCTAAACCACAATAAATTTTTAAAAAATAATAAAAATAACTACCAATTAAAGATGACATGCCATCATTTGTAAGACACATCCAATTTTCAGAAATGTTAAAGTATGAAAAACTATGCATCTGGGAATCAGTGAAATCCAATAAAGAACTTATCACCCAGATCTTGGTGATAATTTTACCCAGATTTGGTGAAATTATCACTTGATGTAGCCTAGATTCTTTTTTATCATTGATCATTCCCCAATGGCCTGAGTTGGTTCATGTCCCATGCTCAATGTCAGTATAGTCACTTCCTGGCAGCAGCCTTCTTTACTAAATTCTCCATAGTCTGCCCCTCTTTCAACAACAATCATGGAGTCTTTTAATATATCTCTATGCCATTTCTATTACTGTTCCTAATGTCTGTAGCATGCATCTATACAATTATTGAGACTAAGAAAAGCTCACACATTTCTAAAGTGCTTCTTGCCACCAAATGTCTTGTTATGGCATTACTCACCTACTAGATTGTTGTCACAAAGATAATACTGAAGCGACTGATGGAGAGAACAATGGACATGTACAGAAAACAAGTTACTTTACTGGAAATAAAAGAATACAAGAAAGTATTGCATGAAGTAAGAGGACACAGAGCAAAAAATATAAGCTCCCCAGGACCTCAAATCCCCACAAGACTCCCTGCTGCTGTTGATATCACCTGATTGGAGCAATGGTCCTGTCACGGGACTTTCAATACCTTCTTACCCTTCAAACCACCCCCAACTATGCTAAGAACACTGAGTATGCGGTACCTGCTTGTCCAAAAGGTGCAAGTAACCAATATCAACTCCAGTACACTCTTGGTAATTCCTGCAAAACCAGGTGAAACAAAGATCAATTCCCAGACAAAGCATCCCGCAAAAGGACTATACTTGGGGCTAGAAATGGCTTCTTTCTCTTTGTGTACATTTTATTTCCCATTCTAGGTTTTTCTTTTTTTTTTTTTGACGAAAAGAACAACTTACATGTTGCGCATTACCAGACGACGTCTCTCTCCCTGACCACGCATTGGGGACTTTGTGACTTCCCGTATGACACAAACAGGCATTGCCTTGCCTTGTCTACAACAGCACAGGGTGTTAATTATTTCTATGTCTGTTTCAAGTCTGCTTGCGAGTGGAATACATCTATACAGTTCACAATGTTAAATCTATTGACTACTGGCATTCAAATTCCTTAGGTAGAACTTACTGATATTCTAACACTACTTTGTTAAGAGAGGAAAAAAAATGACGATTGCGAATCACAGAAAGTTCAGTTCTACCACCTATCCAGAGACATCTGTAAAATGGCTAGTGAGAGAAAAATATGTCTCACAATGAGCAGATGTTGCTTCGGAATTCTTTCAGTTTAGTTCTCACATCATGACAAATAATCATTAGGGATAAATGCCTACGCTGTTTTATTTTTAGCTCTATCGAGTAGAAACCTATTATTTCTTTCACTCTCTGGATGAGGCAGAAAATATTCCCTTAGAATCTAACAACATAAACAATTCTGCTGATTTTTCAAATTGTGGAGAAACACCCTATATTTTATTGTAAATGGAGGACAAATTATGAATCATAGAAGGGAAAAAAACCTTACTTTTTCTGAAATTCTATTTTGGCTACAGATAAGACCAACAACCTGCTTCAACATGGGGTGGCTGGAAATTGTCCTGAGAGGACTGTGGCACAGCTGGGGTCTTGGGTCCATTTCTGTATGTGTCACTGTGGTGTGGCATGAATCAGGGATACTCTGATTGATCTAGGTCACTTGTCCACCTTTGTGGCCTA
>NW_004444178.1:89587-90691 GCF_000243295.1 Trichechus manatus latirostris
CATAGGGAATCATTTACTTGTCATCTGTGAAATCTTGTTTAAAGAGTTAAATATCTTTTAACAAAAGCAACTCAGGACTATCCTTGGTAAATAATGAGATATAAACATGAAAACACTGAAAACTAGCACAGTTTCTAAATAATATTAATCATTATTAATGGGCTACTTATTTAGAAGTTCAAGTTCAATTTATGTAATTGCTTGCCTCAGAATATTCTTTAGCTTTACTATTATAAGAATACAATAATTCTTACATACCTCATGTTGAAAAAATATCCTTTTTTTCTCATGTTAATTCAATTCTTAAGATTATAGTTTACAGTTTAGACAATTAAAAATGCCAAAGCTTTTATCATCTATCTGTTAGGATGGCTTCACAGCAAGTAAAAGAACATCGGACTTAAAGTGGTTTCACTGGCTTCACCTATTTAGAAGGCTTTAGTTGGACTTAAATTAAGAGACTCCTTTGCTCCATGCTCTTTTGTGGGTCAGCATCACATTGAGGTTGCAGGAGTTCTGGGTCTCACATGTGTGCAGGCCAAAATGTAGAAGAGAAGAAATCATTTCCCTGAAAAGTCAGACCAACTTTTCTAGGAGCCCTCAGCAAACGTTCCTCACAACTCTTTAGCCCCAATTGTATCAAATGCCATTTCTACACTAATCACTGACGAACATAATAAATCGTTTTCATCCTGAGAGCTTGGCATAGAAGTAGCTTCCCCTTAGATTAATGGGCTGCATTAAATCAGAGTTCTTACAGGAAAAAGGAAAGAGAAATGAGTGTTGGGTAGGAGGCCAACTACTGCCCTAGAATGAAATTCACACAATATACTTTGCTATAGAACATTGCATGGAATTCTGTAGTTTAGCAAGGTGTTCAGTATGCCAGCTTTCCTGACATCCTGAATTTTACATTATTCCAACTGATAATGAGAATTTGCTATGGCATCATTATTGTGGACTTGCCAACACCTAGCATGAATCTTGTATTTGGTTGACGTAACAAATAAAGGTAGAGTGAAGTAGGGCATGATCTCCTTCCCATTGCTATCTTTGTTTCATTTATACAAAATATTCCTTTTGTTTTGTTTTGTTTTTTGCACA
>NW_004444178.1:91631-93310 GCF_000243295.1 Trichechus manatus latirostris
CAAAAAAAAACTATAAACCATCTTGGTCAGTCTATTCTATCTCTATGTTATTTTCTCAAGCAAGGCTTCATAATTATGGGTTTACAAAATGGCTGAGAAAGAAGAGGGAACGCGAAATAGCCTCTACTGCATTGAGAGAAACATCAGGATAAACTGCACAAAGAGCCCATGGTGCATGTACCACAAGGGCAGTAGGAAGCAAACCAGCAATAATAGGACGATGCACTCTCTGCAATAGCCAACTACAACAAAATACTTCAAAAGTAAAACTGGAAGTTGTGTATAGGGTAAAATTCAAGCCATTTAGACTCCATTATGTCAAGAAGTGAAAACAAAGATACCCAAACCCTTTGTTGCACTGCATTGGTATTCTATGGACACAGTGCCCTCCACTGTCCATGGGGTGGTTCATGATGTAAAGAAGTACTGAGTACTGCCCTTTAATTCAACTCTAATCGGCTCCACTAAGACAGCAGAATTAGCCAAACATATGAAAGCATTTAAACCAGCATTTTGTGATTGTTTCCTTGGACTTAGGAAAATTATAAGGTTAGGCTAGTTGTGAGTGAAAAAAGCCATAGTATAAAAAAGAAGGGTTCCTGGGGAAAAAATACACACATACACACACATAAACCCACACACCCACCAGCCAGTCAGCAACTGATCAATAAGATTTGCTATTAGCCGGGCTGACTGTTCTTGGTAATCATTTTATCCTGCTGCAGAATGCTACATTGCCTATAAAATCTTCACTAATACTTTACTATCCACAATCTGAATAAAAGTCCCTATCCCACCTTCCCCTACTTTTAAAAATTGGAGGTACATTCAATTATCATGTGACTTGGCTAAGGAAAAACTCTAATATTTTTAGTAAGCTTCTATATGGATGGCAAGTCAAGAGAATCAAGAAGTATATGTTTTAATTAGTTGTACTGCTTGTGAAATAAACATTGGGGAAACTGTCAAATATTTTCAGCAGGTCACAAGAATACCATCTGGGGACACTGTATTCTAAGATCACAGAATATAATTTGAAGTGTCACACTTTATGCAGGACATGATTTTTAAAAATAACGAAAATACATTATGTAGGTCGGTTGGCATATGTTCAGAGAAGCGCATCAACCACTCAGAGAAACCTGGTAATAAGCATTATGTTTGAATGGATGGGGTTAAATTTGTTCAAATACTAAATCTCACCCCACTGATAGCTTTGGTGCAATAAGTAATCAGCATCCAACAAGGGTCTGAAAAAGGCATTCCAAAGAACATTCCTTGACTCTCCAAACACAACAACTGAGTTCAATCCATTCAAATAGCAAATAAAGAAAATCCATAGGTAGTAAGACAACTGTTCTCTTTTTGTATGATACTAACAAGCTTATGGCTATGATTCTATTTTCAAATTCCCTTTTACTACGAGCAGGAGTTTGAAAGTGTTTCGATGCCATATAAATGTCTGAAACTAGAAGAGGAAAAAACTACACATACTAGAATGATTTCTCCTTTAGATTTCCAAAATATATGGATTTTATAAACATAAAACCAATCAGTTTTGTCTAAAGACATATGAGATCCATGGAAAAGGAGAGAGGAAATCCAAAATTGAGCCATGCAGCTATGTCGGGGTGTGCCCCTCCTCACCTTGACTGAGCTTAAAGTCACTGAGGAAAGAT
>NW_004444178.1:94314-123452 GCF_000243295.1 Trichechus manatus latirostris
ATTAGATTTAAAAAATCACTAAATAATCCCATAACACTAACTCAATCTTCATAAATATTTTTCCTGATATCTTCTGGATAACTCTGTTAAGATTATTTTATATTTGGGCACAAACAAATTCAGTTTTATAGTATCTTTCTTTTCTTCTTAGTACAGTATAAACATCTCTACATATTGTTCCATAGTTTTCATAGCCTTCATTCTTAATACCTGCATAAAGTTCTGACAAGTGAATGTATATTATGTAATGTAATTGACAATACTTAATTGGAGAAAACAATGCTAAAATATGTGTGGTTTTCTAAATTTTTCATTTCTTCCATGATTTGAGAGAGCCAATTTCTTGTTTTCAACCTATTCTAAAAGGAAGGTCTTTGTTCCCACAAGACAAAAATGGCAGTATGATGTCTATCTTCCCCACGAATGCACTTTTAGACAATAAACTCTAAATCTAGAGAAAGGAAAGAAGCATTCCGTGATACGATACAGATAAGCAGACATGCTGTATTTGAATGCCAGACAAATCAAGAGCATCATTCAGAAGAAAAGTGTACTAGACTATGAATCAGAAGACATGCTGCAGTGTAATGCTTGGAAAGTCTCATACAGGACTCTTAATCTCTTTAAATTTAGCCCAGCCAGATAATATTTTGTCCAACTATAAACCAGAGAAAATAATCACTACCCCTCCCTGCTACCAAAAGATAGGGGGATTAAGCTTGATAGTATTTTATACTTTTGAAATAATATTGATTTTTCTGGTTATAAAAGTGATACATGCTCACTGTAGGAATTTTAGAATATTAAGGAAAAATATAACAAAGTAAATATAAACTACCTGTAACCCCACTATTTGAAGATAAACCAAACGAAACCCATTGCTGTCCAGTTGATTCCTCATAGGGACCCTACTTAGAGATAAAAAAAACAAAACAAAACCTGCTGTCGTCGAATTGATTCCAACTCATAGTGAGCCTATAAGACAAAGTAGAATTGCCCCATAGGGTTTCCAAGGAGCAGCTGGTGGACTCAAACTGCCAACCTTTCGATTAGCAGCCAATAGCTTTTAATATTTCTTTTAATGTTATTTCTACAATTTGTATTTTTAAAAGAATAAAATTAGATACAGTCTGTATACTCCCTTTGAAACTTCACATTGTAAGTGAGTGTTGATTTCAAGCAATATAACACCAATTTAAAATTGAGTGACATATTATGATAGACTGTACATTGTGTCAGGGTAACAAATCAAAGAATGATCTTCAATATACCTGCATCAAATTTTTCTCTCTGAAGTAGGCAAAGCAAATTCCTATGATGCCGGGTCACTAGGCAATAGTCAACAAGCAGTAGATCCCTGATGCTGCTGCCCTCTTGCACCCAAAATACTAAAAATACAAGGCATACAGTGAGCCATCAGGGATGGAGTGCAAGGCCCACTAGTGCTGCACAACCCTATACTTGTAGAATATAGAAAGGACAATTGTCTGTGTATCGTGTATCTTACTTAGTGTATAGGAAAACTCCGGAGTCAGAACTCTGTGTGATGACTGCCCACTCATCCACGGAGGGTGTGCACATCACCGGGTTTTCTAGTCCAACAGGCCCTTACTTCAATCACCTGGCTTGAATCTGACCCCTGTCACAAACCAGGGGCTAAGGCCATCTATCCCTACTACACCACTCTTACAAAATATTTCATGAAGTATTAGCCTTAGAAAGGCTATAAATCTACTGGTTCAAAAATAAGTTTACAGTCCCTTGTGGACACTTCCACATTTCACTTAGAGAGTTTGGTCCTGGAAAAAAGAGTTCGGTCCTAGAAATAAAGTAGAATATTCTCTTTTTATTTGTTTCTACAAAATGATGTAGGCTTCTCTCTAAGATTTAGGAGAATGTCTATGTTCTATGTGCGTCTCAGTGCAATGATTTCTGGTGCAAAGAGATATACTTGGTGTTCTCTCCCACACAGTAACAACAATGCAGATGCCTCTTTGTGTGAATGTGAGGTAGCTAGTAACATAAATATCCCCAACTCTTATCTCTCCCTCGATCTATTGAAGAAAAACATCATGCTTGAGAAGGAGACCCTAAACGAGATGGATTGGCACAGTGGCTGCAACAACGGGCTCAAACATAGTAACAATTGTGAAGATGGCAAGGACTAGGCAATGTTTCGTTCTGTTATACACTGGGTCACTATGTGTCAGAACTGACTCAACAGCACCTAATAACAACATATTTTTTTTATTGGGTTTGGTTGGGCCTGGAGGTAAACATATGTACTTAGTCTGCCATCTTGGATTGGAACTTTTCCTTTTTATTTTTGTTGTGACCACACAGAATAGCAGCATGGCATAAAGAATGAGGATTTGAAATCAGAATTGGAGGTCCAATCTTCACTCCACTACTACTCAATAGTTGTGTGAATTTAGACAAGTGACTGAATGTCTCTCACTCTCATTTTCCTCATGTGAAATGGAGTGAATAATGCCAGAGCTTCTTATATCACAGTTATTTTGAGGTTCTAATGAGATAATGGAGCCCTGGTGGTACAGTGGTTAAGAGCTAGGCTGCTAACCAAAAGGTCAACAGTTCGAATCTACCAGCCACTCCATGGGAACTCTATGTGGCAGTTCTACTCTGTCCTGTAAGGTCACTATGAGTCAGAGTCAACTCGACAGCAATGGGTTTGGTTTTCGGTTGATTTTTTTTTTAATGAGAAAATGTTTGTCTAAAAGTTTCAGCACTAAAATGCAAGTGTTATCATAGCTTCCTTGCTTAAACTCTTGAATGGTTTCTCTCTCAGTTCAGAGTAAGGACCAAACTCCTTACCGAGTGGTTCATTACCTTGCCGCAGTTTCCATCCAGCCTCATCTCCTGCCTCTCCTTTTTGGCACTCAACATTCCAGGCAGACTAGCCCACTTCACTGAGTTGTTTCATTTTGTAATGTAATTTAGAAACCAAAAAAAAAAAAAAAAGTTCATTTGACTATCTTTTCAAAACATCTGCTACCTCAAGGCAGGTTCTTCCAAAGTTTGTCTCCAAATGGCCTTTTAGGGTATAAATCACAACCGCCAAGCATATGCATGCTCTTTCTCAGATACTGAGAAAAATCATTTGAACACCAGGAATGAAATATTAATATCACTGTTCTTGGTATTATGTGTTTATATCTGGCCTTCATAAAAGGTCATTTACTCATTTCAAAGCTGTAACTGTTTCTAAATCAACAGGTGTTGTGCCCTGTTTAGCTAATTCAGAGCGGAGTCAACAGCAGATGGATAAACAGCTTGGCATCTGGCTTTGGCCCTGCTGCAGAATTGCCGAGAGAAGCCTAACCATCCTGCATCACCTGCCTTTTCTAGGGCTTCTGTTATCATTCGAATGGCTCATTTTTTGGCTCCATCAATGCTTAAAATTCACTGTCTGGTAGCACAGAACACCTGACCCTGACCAGGGGGCAAATGTCAAACCATGCCAGAATGCATGACTTGGTGTCAAAATGACTAGCAAAACTGATTTCTTAGGAGAAGGGCAGTGTACTGCTTTGATGCCAGCTACTGCATCAAAATTATTCCGTTCTTAATTTGAAAGTTTACTTAGCTGATTGCTAAGTCAGGCATTATACATATTAAAATTATAAAATTGCATCCCTACTTCTATTGTTTCTCATACATTTTGTCACTGCCATCCATCAAAAACTTGAATGCAAATACAAAGCACTCAACATAGTCTAACTTTTCTGAGTTTGTCATAGGTTGGGTTCCATAGAAGCATAGGTTGAAATGGGGATTCTTGAACGAGTGATCTATTGAGGAAGTGCTTTCAGGAGTCTGAGGGAAGCAGACAGAGTAGGGAAAGAAGATGGACAATGATGAAGCTTCAGGAGAAGTCTGGATACATACTGGTCCACAGAAGGCTCAGGAGTATAAATTGAACCTCAGAGGTTGTGCCAATGAAAGACAAGGGGGCTGGGCTATCACACTCCACATCAGTCAGTCATTGATTATGGGCCTCCCAGGCATCTGCAGGCAAGTTGGCATGCGATAACCAAGGGCCAATCTCCAGAAAATGGTGCAGCTCTGAGCTCTCAGCAGCCAACATCCACAGCAGCTGGGGATGGGAGCATCAGCCTAGTAAAGGGGATGTTGGCAGGGCATCAAAAGTGTTACTGGCTTCGTAGGCCTATTATTCTTATTCAATAAACCTCTGCTATCATAATTACTACTATATTGCTATAAGATTGTTTTTGGTAAGAAAGTCTTTATACAAGTAAGACCTATCTTTGAGCTCTAAACTGGGCTATACCTATTCCAATCTCATTTAAAAAAAAAAGCAAGAAAAATTACAATTTGGAAAATATGTAATTTACTTTTATCCCAGCAATTCACTTATAGTCTGTAGGAAACTCATAAAGCAACAGATATGTCACAGATCCTCCCACCCCAAATCATTTTATTTCCATTCCACTATTGTAACAAAAGCTAATCTGTCTTTCAAGACTCATAACCTTTGATGACAAAATAGTGATATATCTCACCACTTAAAATTCAGTAAAACTCATCTTTATTTCACAGGACGTAATCCAGAATTTCAATCCTGGATGCAAACTCCAGTACATTAGATGACATTTTACTGGAAATAATTTTATTAATAAAGTCCTATGATTTAGATGGATATTCAGTTCCTTTTAGTCCTGGGTTTTCTTTGAAAACTTTCAAACATCCAGTAATGATTGTGTCCAATGTTCTTGCAACCAAGTACTCAGATGCATTTTTCTCTCTCTTTGCCCAATCCTTTCAAGGCTTAAATAAACAGACATTTTAATTTTTACTCCTCAACTCATGTTTTGTTATATTTTGTTTTGCCATGCAAAATACTCAGAGGACACTAATTGGTCAGACCTAAACAATTCAAATGGTAAGTGAGCATATTTACAGCTAAAACTGATACTTCATCAATGCTTTGGGCAATAATGCAGACATATTATAACATCACAGACCACACATGAATGAATGAATCAATACCTTAACTTGGGACACTCAACTATAAACTAGAAGAGAAGTTGACTCTATATTTTCCCCTTCCCAAATATGCTAGAAGCAGAGGCAACTTTACCATGAAGATAATGAAGTTTAAAAATTTCAGGGCCCTTCCCTTGCTCCTGCCCTATCCAAAGCCTAGGAGAAGTCCTATAATATTTCACATGGTAATGTATTTTTGTAAATTTTACAAAAGTAACATATTTCAGATTCTGCTTCTTACAGAGGGCACCAAAATTACAAATTTATTGTCCTATAAAACTTGGATACGGCCATGCTTTGCAGCAATGTTACCATCTTAGTTATCTAGTGCTGCTATAACAGAAATACCACAAGTGGATGGCATTAACAAAGAGAAATTTATTTTCTCATAGTCTAGTAGGCTACAAGTCCAAATTCAAGGTGTCAGCTCCAGGGAAAGGCTTTCTCTCTGTGTTGGCTTTCTCATCAATCTTCCCTTGGTCTGGGAGCATCTCAGCACAGAAACCTCAGGTCCAAAGGATGTGCTCTGCTCCTGGCACTGCCTTCTTGGTGGTATGAGGTCCCCAACTCTCTACTTGCTTCCCTTTCCTTTTATCTCTTGTAAGGTAAAAGGTGGTGTAGGCCACACCCCAGGGAAACTCCCTTTACATTAGATCAGGGAAGTGACCTTAGTAAGGATGTTACAATCCCACCCTAATCCTCTTTAACATAAAATTACAATCACAAAATGGAAGACAACCACACAATACTGGGAATCAAGGCCCAGCCAAATTGATACACACATTTTTGGGGGACATAATTTAATCCATGACATTCCACCCTTTGGCTGCCAAAAAATCACATCCTTGCAACACGCAAAACATATTCACTCCATCATATCATAGCAAAAGTCTTAACTCCAAGTCCAAAATCCAAAAATTCCTCTTCATCTGTGAGATCTAGAATACAAGTTATTCGCTTCCAAAGGTACAATGGCAGAACAGACATAAGCTAGACATTTCCACTACAAATGGGAGAAACTGAAGGAAAAAAAGGGATAACAGGCACCAAGCAATTCACCAGAACACATTACACTAGCCCTCAAGGCTTTGAAAATATTCTTCTGTTTTCTGAAACAATTTACACAATGGCCCTGCCTTCCAGATTCTAGGTATTGGCCACACTGTCCAGATTCTGAGTGGAGGCCCCTCGGCCCTGGGCTTCAGATCCACCTTCCAGGCCCACTGGGAAAGCAACTCTGCTCCCTTGGTTTTAGGTGCACCATTCTCCCAGTCCATCTGCGTGGCAACTCCACCCTTTGAAACCCCTAAGGTCATAGCCATATATCTTTTGAGACTGAGGCAGCTCGGCTTCTTGTGTCCCTATTCTCTTCAGCTTCTGTTTCCTGGTTTCTTGGCCTCTTGGCTCCTCAGGCTTCACGCCCACATCTATCCTGCTGGGGCAAGTGTTCCAAAGCTCTGTAGCTTCACAGGTAAGTTCCCAGAGGCACCCCACGCCACCAGGGAGCCTCCTGCGCACAGGGAATCAGCTCTCTCACTCCGTGGGTTGATTCCAGCACCATCTCATGCTGGTGTCCTGGTTCTGCTGCTGCTGGTTCTCTGTCACTGCTGCTCCTCTATCCATTCACAGTTTCAAAACCCCTTCCACATTGTAGGTATCTGTTAAAGAAGCACCCTACTCCCTCGGTACCAAATTCTGTCTTAGTTATCTAGTGCTGCTATAACAGAAATACCACAAATGGATGGCTTTAACAAAGAGAAATTTATTTTCCCACAGTCTAGTAGACTACAAGTCCAAATTCAGGGCATCAGCTCCAGGGGAAGGCTTTCTCTCTGTGTCAGCCTTCTCATCAATCTTCCCTTCGTCTGGAAGCATATCAGTGCAGGAACCTCAGGTCCAAAGGACACACTCTGCTACCAGCGCTGCCTTCTTGGTGATATGGGGTCCCCAACTCTCTGCGTGCTTCCCCTTCCTTTTATCTCTTGTAAGATAAAAGGCAGTGCACACCACACCCCAGGGAAACTCCCTTTACATTGGATCAGGGATGTGAGCAGGGTAAAGGTGGTGTTACAATCCCACCCTAATCCTCTTTAATATAAAATTACAATCACAAAATGGAAGACAACCACACGGTACTGAAAATCATGGCCCAGCCAAATTGATACACATATTTTTTGGGGGACATAATTCAATCCATGACACCATCCATTTCCAAGACCATGTTTTTCTACCTCAGTAGTCAAGTTGGGAGTGATTACTGGTAGAATTGATTCTCTAGCCATCAGAGGTCTACACATCTTCAGGACAAAGCAGAAGATTCAGAGACTTCTCTCATCAATCCATCATTGCTATAGCTAAAATCTTTATCTGGAAATGCTTATCATGAGTATGCCCTACATATCTAGTAGAAACCATACCTGCAAAGCACTGGAATGTGCAGCCTTCATGGTCTCTTTGGTTTTCCTGCCCCTCTTGTCATCGTTAAACGACAGCCAGGTAGGAAGGGGCACCCAAGCATTTCTCTGAGGATTTATCTGAGAGATTTCTTTATTAGTTGTCTGCAGTATACCTGGGTCTGCATACGACATTTAAAATTAAAAAGGCCACAGCATTTGAGATGCAATCATAAGACTGCCAATTAAGGTATTATCTGTGTTTGCATAAAAATCATTTGGGAGTTGTTTTTCTTTTTTCCCTAGACTCTTATCTTACTGTAAATTTCTGGCAAGCACTACGGGCCACAGCTACCCAGCCTGCTTAGAAAACTATCCAGAGCAGATTCATTTGCAAATGGACCCTAAGTAAATACTGGATGATATGTGATGACTTGGGAAAGATCTTCATTAAAGGTGTTTGATGGGGATCAAATCTTTATAAAAACACTTCTAAGCCAGGTGACTTTCCCAGAGTTATGATTGAACCACTTCAGCAGCTACTAGATATGGAAATCCCAACTATTTACACCAGCTCCGTAAATTACATAATGCTTCTGAAACCTGAATCCACTTTGAGACTCTTTAAAGTATGAGAAAAGCTAAAAGTGACTTTTTTTTCCTCTAACAGGGAAACAGAAACACTAATTTTGCCTGAAGGAGATCACCCATCAGAGCAAGTTACTCAGCTTTCTCATTATATTTTATTTTTGACTAGACATTTTCATTTATTATTTTCAAAGATATTTCCAAGATTTTAAAACAATAAAATACATGCTGAGGTTAAGAGCAATTGAGTGATTTTAAACAACCGTCCTTCCCAGTCAGGTAGTGCTTCTTTTTAGTAAAAAATAATGCCAAGCATTTTCCTTTTTTTCTCCAATCTTGAGGTGATAAGCCTGAAGCTTGCAAATAAACAATTTTTCTTGACCTGTCTCTGCTCCCTATGGAAAGCTTGGATTTCATTTTGAGATCAAGATAAAACCAGTGCCAGTTGCCATTAAGTCAACTGTCTCATGGTGACCCCATGTGTCAGACTAGAACTGTTCCATAGTGCAATCAATGGCTGTGACCTTTTAGAAGTAGATTGCCAGGCCTTTCTTGTGAGGCAACTCAGGTGGACTCAAACCTCCAACCTCTCAGTTAGCAGCTGAGTGTGTTAACTGTTTGCATTACCCAGGGACTCCAGGTAAAGATAGTGTAAGCAGTACCATTTTATAATATCAAAGGAAGAGCAGCCTGAGTTCTTACTCTCTTGTGCTCTCCCTTTCATGTTTATGGAGGAGGGCTGAGTCTGTTTCATACTGCCTACACATTCCAAAGGGCTGACCATGAGGGGGTCCCTTCCTGCTCTCCCCTCCTTTCTCTTAGTCTTCCCTTTAAGGATTCCCAGGACCCTGTTGGCAGCTTATGTCTCCATTGCGCAGGCCCTACCTTCAGAATTCTGATGTTCAAATTAAAGTCACACACTAGAAAAAAATAACAAATCTATCAACTAGATGTTTGTCATTGTTGTTTTCTTAAGTTTTACCATCAAAAATAGTAGATTCTTTGTCTATTATTTTAACATAATATAAAATAAGACCTGGTCTGTTGCATAGTGCCTGGGGTCTTAAAAGCTTGCAAGTAGCCATTCAAGGTATAATAATTGGCCTCTATTTGCCTGGAGCAACAGAGGAATAAGGAGATTCAGGAATAGGAGGAGGAAATGGAATGTATGGCTAATTGCCTCCATAAACTGCCTCCCTTTGCCGTGAAACCAGAAGAACTGAATAGTGCCTGGCTACCATTACCGAACACTTTGATCAAAGATTCTATAGAAGAATCCTGATTAAAAGGGGGAAAAGGCAGAACAGAATTTCAATTTCCCAAGGAATTCAACTTTTCTGAAGCCACGGAGGTAGAAGAACTCCTGAAACTGTTGCCCTGAGATCATGTTTAAACCTTAAACCAAAAATATCCCCTGAAGTCTTCTTAAAACCAAACAATAGTTTAGCTTAACTAGTAAAGTGTGTCTGCCTTGAGCATTCCGCTCTTTTAAGATCTATCTATATGGGATCCAATCGACCACAGCAACTCTAAAGAACAGATAGGAAACTTTAGGGGGCAGTGAGTTTATGCTGATGGTGGAGGAATAACTTGGAAAAGGAGGTTGAGAATGGTTGCACAACTCGAAGAATGTAATCAATGTCACAGAATTGTACATGTAGAAATTGTTGAATTGGCATATGTTCTGCTGTGTGTGTTCTCAAAGTCAACAACAACTCGACAGCAATGCGTTTTGGTTTATATATATATAAAATATGTATATATATATATAAAAAGTAGGATATTAAGGATTTCTTTTTTGGTCATGATATCTCAGTCTAGCCTAAAACATATATAAATGAATTTTAGTAATCAGATTTTTTTATTTATAATAATAATCTGTGCTAGGTAACTGGCGAGGGCTGCCTCTTCTGCACCTTTGCCCATGAAGAGCTGAGACAAGTTCCTATCAGGTATATCCACAGCTCAGCACAGGTCAATTTCCAAGGCTAGCTACCAGTTTAGCACTATAATCCATACCATCCATTTACTGTCACAAAATGGCTCTGTTAGGTTCACACTCTATCTGCAATTTCAGAAACTCAAAAGAAATGTCAGCCTCTTCCCCAAACACTCAGACATTCATGAATACAGAAAATAGCACACAGAGAATAAGCAGTCACAGACACCACCTGAGAGAGAACAACTTGCACCATAAATCGGGTACCTCCCCAAGACCCTCAAATCCACATTAACCCTTGACCCAGGACAGACTCAAGAGAGAAGCGCCTGAGAGAGTGTGTTTGAGGTGGCACTAGCACAGGTATACAGAACATCCTCTGTTCAAATGTCTATTCTCTGGACTGACTGACAGAGTAGCTAAAGTGTCATAGAGCATTCAGGGGGACAGAGGGCTAATTATTTATTCTATTTCTTTTCTGAGGACACCAAAATAACTGTTAACTGGTTATACTATCTGTATCAGTCAAGGTTCTTCAGAGAAACAGAACAGAATATATATCTATATGTTGTTGTTTTTGTTAGTTGCCGCCAAGTCTATTCTGACTCATGGCGACCCAGTGTGTACAGAGTAGAACTGCTCCATAGGGTTTTCAAGGCTGTGACCTTTATGAAGCAGATTGCCAGACCTGTCTTCGAGGAACCTCTGGAAGCCTTTCAGTTAGTAGTCAAGCACTTAACCATCTGAGCCACCCAGGGACTTTTTATATCTATTTATATCTGTTGTATGTATATAATTATATATGGAGAAGGACATCACGCTTGGTAAAGCAGAGGGCTAGCAAAAAAGAGGGAGACACTCAATGACATGGATTGACACAGTGGCTGCAACAATGGGCTCAAGCATAACAATTATGAGGATGGCGCAGGACCAGGCAGTGTTTCATTCTGTTGTACACAGAGTCGCTATGAGTAGGAACCAATTCTACAGCACCTAACAATAACGTGTGTGTGTGTGTGTGTGTGTGTGTGTGTATACATACATATATGTAAATATATGTAAAATGCTATCTCTGGAGAACCCTTAGTGTGTGTGTGAGTATCCTCTGTGTGTGTGTCTGTGTGTAAAGATATTTATTTTAAGGAATTTGTTTACATGATTGTGAGGGCTGGCAGGTCTGAAATCTGTAGGGCAGGTCAACAGACTGGAAACTAGGAAACTAGGCAGGAACTGATGCTTCAGTTTTGAGGCAGAATTTCTTCTTCTATAAACGTCAGTTTTTGCTCTCAAGTCCTTTCAATTGATTGGATGAGGCCCATCTACATCATCAAGAGTAATCTTCTTTTCTTAAAGTCAACTGATTGTACATGTTAACCACATCTCCAAAATACCTTTACAACAACACCTAAATTAGATTTTGAGTAAGTAACTGGGTACTACAGCCTAACCAATTTGGCATATAAAACTAACCATCACATTACCTAATACAGACATTATTTATGTTGCAACTTACTAATTAAATATGCAAATATTTGAATATTGTTTTGCATATGCAAAAAGACAGTGTCAAATAATAACACTAGTGGTGATATAAATAACCAATATATATCAAGCATTTACCCTGTGCCAGGACCTGGCATGAGTGCTTATGTACATTAATTCATTTGACCCTCATGTCACCTCATGACCCTTATGGTTATTATTGACCTTGTAGTTAAAATACTAAGTGCGTGTCTCCACTCTCCCACTTACATATAGTGTGACCTTGCGCAAGTCCCTTCACCTCTTAGCTTCATGTTCTTCATATGAACATTAAGAACACCATTAACTACCATCCATACACTATTAGATTATTGTGAAGATCAAGAGATAATGGATGACAAGTTTACTATAAACTAGCAAATCCACAGGAAAAAGTATTTATTATGTGCAGGATAGAGTGTTTGTTTGTCCAGTCTTTAATCACTGAACATACTTAAGAGGAAAAGGTTTTAATCATATCAGTGTCTACTTAATTATGGCAACATCTTGTTAGTATAAGTGCCTTAAACTTCTTTTAACATGGTCCACCAAAATGGAAAGCACAGAATCTGAATAATGCATTTTAATATTTTCATGCAGTGTGTAAAAGCTCTCATAAAAGTCAAGAAAGTTCTGTGAAAACTGCAGGTGGTGAAATTATAAATTCCATCTAGGCTTTGTTTTAATAAGTTTCTTTAAAGATGGCTTTTTATTATATCCTATGGCTATTGAAAAGGTGTTTTAATACACACTTTTCTTTCATAGCTGCCAATCTTTTTCATCATCTCCCTATGTCTCACCAAAGTTATCAGCAACAACTTGCCATATCTTAAAAGTCTTCATTAACTAGAGCTAATTATTTGAGAGTTGGGCCTCTCTTTTCCACTTCAGGTTCTTAATCAATGATTCTGCAGAGTTGCTTCATGGTGTGGAATTTGGTGGACTGGGTGTATTCCTCCCGTTCTGGGTCACATCAGGGCTATTTCTGTGAAATTCAATTAGAACCTTATAATAGTCCTCCATAAATTTCATTACTTCAAAAACAAATGGTAAGATCTTGAAAGGAGCCTACAATTTCTGGAGAGAGTTTATTAACACTTTGTCAGAAAATGTGTTTTTTGTCTTAGGCAGATCAATCAAACGCATTTCAATTGGCAAGTTCCTCAGCTCTCAATGTTGAAGAACACAGACCCGTCTCGTCCCCTTAAAAATGTTCAAACAACACCCCAGTTTTTCACAGCCATAACATCATTGGGGAATTTTTCCCCTTTCAACTTAAAAAAAGTCACTTTTTTTATTTGGCATAATAATTATCCAGGGACCATAAATGAGTCAGTTTTATATATATACATATATATATATATATATATATATATATATATACACACACACACACACACACACACGGGATAATTTTGTAACAAGGAGCCTAGAGAAGAAAAATTCTGTAATTTTAACAAGATTTAAACCTCATTTGCCATACTCTTTAACAGAAAGCAAAGGGGAAGCCACCTCAGCAAATCAATGCAATTATGAGTATATTAAAAAATGGACACACACAAGAGAAGCAAACTAATCAAAATTAGACAGTAATAGCATTTAAAGTTTAACCCCGTAATCAACAACTTTCCATTTAATTTTTTGTCTGTGATTACATATAAATAGTAAATAAGAGATAGCCAGGCCTGTAATTTTTTTAAGAAATCATGATCATTTTTAAGCTAAAGCTTTAAGTAAACTGGATTTTGACAACAGCAAGTAAAAGACGCACAAAACACCCTGTACCTTACCAGTCTCCAACAAGATCTTTTATTGACCCCAAATTCTAATGAGCTAGCTAATTCCTTCTGAAATCACTGCAGCATCCAACTGCAGGTACTCAGAAGAAGTAAAAACATTAAGAGTGAATGAGAGCATCCTCAGGGCAGACATAATAATCTGCATGGTCAAGAAAGGAGGTTGATAAAGAAATTTAACATAAAGGAGGGATTGTGACTGAATACAGGGACAGTCAGACAGATTAGGATGAGAAAGAGTTACAAGTAGCCCTAGGGAGACTTTGAACAATTATTTTTAGAGAATTAAATGCATCATTTTGAATAGCCCGAGTTGGCTATGTGATTATTAGTACATATACTTCTGATACTTGTTTATAGGGATTTTGCCTGCTTTCTATTCTTAAATTATAAACTATTAAAAGACAGGAATACAGTGTCTTTTTCCATTATAACTAACTCCTGTACAGTGCCCGGTTCTGCACTCTTCTGATGTTCTATAAAGTACATTAAATTTGTTTGATGGAATAGCTGGACTACCAGTATGGCAAAGATTCTGCTAGTATTTACACAGCAATAAAATCAGTAACAATCATGTCAGTTTCTATTTACAGCCTCTATATCAAAAAGGCATCACCCTTACCAACTGAAGAGTAACGCTCCCAACTACCTCAGATTCATGCAAATAATAAAGGACAAACAAGGAATTTCTCTTTTATACTTCACCCTCTTACAAAAAATATTTATGTAATGCTTTATAGTTAACAAAGTGTTATTCTTGTATATTATCCCACTTAATCTCGCTTAATCCCAGAATATTTCATTAAGCTTCTGTTAATTTTTCTCGTGCCTCCCCGGTTTTTATCTCCACCCTACTTTAACCTTTAAGTGGAAAGGAATTTGCCAAAATGAAAAAAAAAAAATCACAAATGTTTACAATATCTGAATTATAATTTACACTTTAGTTCCATCTGCTTGTTTGTAGTTAAATTTAACTCTCTGACTACACGTACTGATCTTTGTAAATGAAATTCAACAAGAGTTACTGCCATGATTGCTAAAAACGTACTTGTAAACTACTAGGAAAAAATAATAGTTCTGTAATGTCTTTGATGAATCTCTTCTTTTTACTGGTTTTCATTAACAATTAGACTATTGTCAAAATAACTGGATTGTGAAATAAACAGAGTAGGTTTACTTTGCTACATTTCCATCTTTAACAAAAAGGCCCTTATCTTATCATAAGAAAGCTAATATGCACTAAAGAAAACTAGAAGCTAACACCAAACTTATGGACTATGCATTACAACCAAGTTCAAATATTATAGTTTGAGCTGGCACTTAGTAAAATTGTCAATAAGCAATTATTCCTATCACTCTTGCATTTGCCCCTCTAATCTATCTCCTTCCAAATTTTGGCAACCTTAAGGCAGCTACTCATGATTCAAAACAAGAAGAAACAGCTGCAAAAATCAATTAATAATCGGAACGTGGAATGTATAAAGTATGAATCTAAGAAAACTGGAAATTGTCAAAAATGAAATGAACTGCATAAAGTTCGATATCCTAGGCATTAATGACCTGAAATGAACTGGTATTGGCCATTTTTAATCAGACAAACGTTATGGTCTACATGCCAGGAATAACAAATTGAAGATGAATAGCATTGCATTCATCAACAAAAAGAACATTTCAAGATCGATCTCGAAGTACAAAGCTGTCAGTGATAGGCTAATATTCGCACGCCTGTAAGGAACACTAGTTAATACGACTATTATTCAAATTTATGCACCAACCACTAATGCCAAAGATGAAGAAATTGAAGATTTTTATCAACTTCTTCAGTATGAGATTGATCAAATATGCAGTCAATATGCATTGATGATTACTGATGATTGGAATGTGAAAGTTGGAAACAAAGAAGGATCAGTAGTTAAAAATATGGCCTCAGTGACAGAAATGACACCGGAAATTGCATGATAGAATTTTGCAATACCAACAACATCTTCATTGCAATTACCATTTTTCAACAACATAAACAGTAACTATATGCATGGACCTTGCCAGATGGAATACACAAGAATCAAACTGACTACATCTGTGGAAAGAGACAATGGAGAAGCTCAATATCATCGGTCAGAACAAGGCCCGTGCCACACTGTGGAACAGACCATCAATTGCTCATATGGAAGTTCAAGTTGAAGCTGAAGAAATTAGAACAAGTCCACAAGACCCAAGGTACGACCTTGAGTATATTCCACCTGAATTTAGAGACCATCTCAAGAACAGATTTGATGCATTGAACACTAATGACCTAACACCGGATGAGTTCTGGAATGACATCAAGGAAATCATACATGAAGAAAGCAAAAGGCCATTAAAAAGATAGGAAAGAAAGAAGAGACCTAAATGGATGTCAGCAGAGACTCTGAAACTTGTTCTTGAACGTAGAGTAGCTAAAGCGAAAGGAAGAAATGATGAAGTAAAAGAGCTGAACAGAAGATTTCAAAGGGCTGCTGGAGAAAACAAAGTATTATAATGAAATGTGTGAAGACCTGGAGTTAGAAAACCAAAAGGGAAAAACACACTCTGCATTTCTCAAGCTGAACGAACTGAAGAAAAAATTCAAGCCTCGAGTTGCAATACTGAAGAATTCTAACAGGAAAGTATTGAATGACACAGCAAGCGCCAAAAGAAGATGGAAGGAATACACAGTTACTGTACCAAAAAAACTGGTCAATGTTCAACCATTTCAGGAAGTAGCATATTATCAAGAATCAATGGTTCTGAAGGAAGAAGTCCAAGCTGCACTGAAGGGAATGGCAAAAAACAAGGCTCCAGGAATTAACAGAATATCAGCTGAGATGGTTTAACAAACGGACACTGCGCTGGAGGTTCTCACTAGTCTATGTCAAGAAAGTTGGAAGACAGCTTCTTTGTCAACTGATTGGAAGAGATCCCTATTTATGCCCATTCCAAAAAAAAGGTGATCCAACAGAATGTGGAAATTATTGAACAACATCATTAATATCACACCCAAGTAAAATTTTGCTGAAGATCATACAAAAGCGGTTGCAGCAGTATATTAACACGGTACTGCCAGAAGTTCAAGCTGGATTCAGAAGAGGACGTGGAGTGATGGATATCACTGCTGATGTTAGATAGATCTCGGCTAAAAGCAGAGAACACCAGAAAGATGTTTACCTGTGTTTTATTCAGTATGCAAATGCATTCAACTCTGTGGATCATAACAAACTATGGATAGCATTTCAAAGAATGGGAATTCCAGAACACTTAATTGAGCTCATGAGGAACCTGTACATAGACCAAGAGGCAGTTGTTCAAACAGAACAAGGGGATACTGCATGGTTTAAAGTCAGAAAAGGTATGTGTCAGAATTGTATCTTTTCACCATTGTTATAGATTGAATTGTGTCCTCCAAAAATGTGTTATCAACTTGGCTAGTCCACAATTCCCACAATTCCCAACACTGTGTGATTGTCCACCATTTTGTGATTTTATATAATTGGATACCGGTGTGGGAGCTGACCCACGGAGTAAAAGAGCGCTGTGCCTTTGTGCAGGAGGCTTCCTGGTGGAGTGTGGTGACTCACCCTGGCTCATTCCTTTAGGGTTGATTTATAAAATAATCCCAACTGAAGTTCTACTATGAAACTATGTTAGTGTTGTTATTTGCGGACGAGTCAATTTCAACTCATGGCAGCCCCATACGTGCAGGGTAGAACTAACTGCTTCACAGAGTTTTCAAGGCTGTGACGTTTTGGAAGCAGATCATCAGGCTTATCTTCCGAGACACCTCTGGATGGGTTTAAACCACTAACCTTTCGGTTAGTGATCTAGAGCTTAACCATTTGTGCCACACAGGGACTCCTATGAAACAGTGTGTTTGCATTTAATTAAGGGCCTTCTGGAGATCTGGAGAATGATTTCAATAGGAAAGAATGACTTTAGTGATGGTAACTTCAAATACATGTCTATGATTGTGTGGAAAACATCTGGCGACTAGCTTAGTGTCTTAAATCACACCCATACCATACTGCCATCCACAGATTTGGCTGCTCACAAGGCTGGTACTATATATGTTGTCTGCCTATTAAAAGTAAATAAACTGCACCCTGCCCTCAGAAAGTTCACACTCCACATCAGTATTTCAGAATTGATAAGGATCACCCGGAGACCCTGTTAGGCATTCTGATGTGCTAAGTCTGGGGCAAAGATCCTGAATAATCTAATACGGGCTAAATTTGGAAAATTCTATTCCTGCCAAAAGAGATTAAAACACAAATATATGAATATGAAAATAAATATCAATGTAAATATAAATATACATATAAATGTAAATACAAATTCTTGGGCTCCATCCCATCCCTATTAAATAAGAAACTCTGAGTTGGGACACAGCAATCTGTGTTTTACTAAGCAAGCCCACAAGGTGATTCTAATGAACACTAGCATCTGAGAAACACCACAGATTATCTCATCTAATCACACATCATGAATATCATATTAAGATTATGTCTCCTAAACGTATATCTCTCACCCTGATCTCTTCCCTGGACTCGAAATTATTGTACCCAACTGCTCACTTGATATATCTCCTTGATATGTCTACCAGGCATCTCAAACTTAGTATCTGTAAACTGTTGCTGTTGAGTTGATTCTGGCTCATAGTGACCCCATAGGACACAGTAGAACTGTCTCATAGGGTTTCCAAGGAGAAGCTAGTGGATTCAAACTGCCGACCTTTCAGTTAACAGCTGTATTCTTAACCACTGCACCACCAGGGCTCCAACTTAATATCATCTAAACAGAATTCTTCGTTATCTACTTCTCTCAAGTCTGTGCTTTCTCCACTATTTCTCAGTAAATTATACCATTATTTATTCAGTTATCAAGCTAAAGACTTAGAATTCATCTGTGATCCTCTTTCTTTCATCTTCTCATCAAATCCTATCAAATCTACATCCAAAACATATTCAGGTCCAATTGTTTCCATCTTTTCTTCTTCACTGCTACTGCCTTAGTAGGAACAACTACCCAATATGGCAAGCAGGAAAAAAAGAGAACAAATTTAGGAAACAAACAAAGATTGTAAGGAAAGAATCAGTGATAATGTAATATCACAAAAATAAAGAAGAGAATTTCAGGCAGGAAGGACTAATCAATGTAAATCCCAAGGGAAGTCAAGAAAGAAGTGGTGATGCCTAAGAGGTCAAGGTAGAATTTAAAAGTCTAAACTGTATAGACTGAAGGTATGCATAGAGAAATATCTTGAGGAAGAAAAGGGAGAAGATGAGGGCTAGCTTTGATCTCAAAAAGTCAGTGCTGAGGTATTTGCTAAGGTAAGAGAAATGACTGGGTATTTGAGGAAGAAGGCAAAGGTTTGAACAGTCACAGCAAAGAAGGAACAAATAGTAAAACAACATAAGAAATGGAAATAAGTATCTCAGTTAAAGTTATTATAAATTTGTTTTCTGGAGTATCTGACCATTTTTGCCTACAAATGTATCAAACAGAATATCAAGATAGTTCTCTTCATGGTAGACCCTCAGATGGTCAACCTGTTCATGTAAACTATTTAATCAGTGATATGGATCACTGCATGCATTACTTGATTTATAGCACTTAGCATCAACCACAAAAGAAATTAAAGTACATGTACTTTTCATTCCTCAAAGTTTATATCAGAAAATTACATCGCAAAAAATATAGCCTTAATATTTCTAATTACATGAAACTTTTTCACTTCATTGGTGGCTATTTATATTGTTCTTTAGAAAAGACTACTACTCCAGTACCCAAGCATTTCAGATAATTAATTTCTAGCTGAAATTAATGATATGAGAAAACTACCTTGAATAAAAAAAGATGAACCTCAGCCCAAAATTAGCATGAGAGGCCAGGACCAAATTTGCTTGTAAATTATACATATGTACCTCTACATAAAGACAATGTATTAATGATACATATGCACATATACATAACACATATATGTATACATAAATGTATATATACATATGCATATATTTCTTTCTTTTTGTAGTTTATTAGATTTTGTAGTTGTTAGATTTCAAGAAGCATCAACCAAATGAAAAGTTAAATCCACATTATAGTACACATAATAATAATAGGATTTGACTTCATACTTAAAGGTTATTTGTGTTCTTGAATCTGCAGTGGCAAAAATAACTGAACTTTTTTTATTTAAGTCAAACTTTTTCTCTATTCATCAGTTGAATGCCTTCTATGCATCTGGCCCTGTGGTAGATGCACCCAAGTAGCTCCCCGTTGGTTGGGAGGCAACAGGGATAAGCAGAATTAGAAAGCGTCACAGGCACCACCACTATGGAGGGGCAGCTCACCCAGACTGGAGGAGTCAGAGACTTAGAGCTGGTTCCCGAAGGCTAAGTATAAATTTTAAAGATGAAAAGAGGTGATATCCTGACCTTTCTTGCCTCATGTGCCCTGAATCCCTATATAAATGCTACTCAGAGTGTGGCCTGTGGACTGGAATTAGTTCACAAACTATTTCCGGTCTAAGATAAATTAAGTACAAAAATTTGAGACTAAATATTTAGAAATTTTTATAGCAATTTGACAGGGTAATTACAAGTCTGGTGAATCTGTTAATTAAAAGTTAAATTTGTATTTTATGTCTATTTGGGTTTTTATTTCATTGTTCTAGTAATCTTCTTTTATTTTGTTTTTTTAAAAGTTTTGGTCTATGATGGATGGTGTTGTGGATTGAATTGTGTCCCCCAAAAATACGTATTATAAATCCTAATTTCTATGCCTGTGATTATAATCCTATTCGGGAATGAGTTGTCTTTGCTATGAAGTCCAGTGGTTAAGAGCTTGGCTGCTAACCAAAAGTCTGGCAGTTCAAATCCACAAGCAGCCCCTTGGAAACCCTATAGGGCAGTTCTACTCTGTCCTATAGGGTCACTATCAGTCAGAATCGACTCGACGGCAACAGGTTTGGTTTTGGTTTGGTTGTCTTTGCTATGTTAATTAAACAGGATTAGTGTAGAGTATGTCTTAAATCAATCTTTTTTGAGATATGAAAGAGATTAAACAAGAAAATGGAAGAAGAAGAGAGGGGGGAAGACACATATCAAGCTACATGGAGATCTCCAAGGAACCAGGAAGCAGAAGCTGAAGAGACAAAGACCTTCCTCCAGAACTGACAGAGAGAGAAAGCCTTCCCCTAGAGCTCTGAAAATAAATTTCTGTTTTTAAAGCCATCCACTTGTGGTATTTCTGTTATAGTAGCACTAGATAACTTAGACAGATGGGAAATTAAGAAAAACAAAAAGCTGGTCCTTCACCACAGGTCATCTGAGAGACATTGTCCTATATTCATTACTCTTCTACCCCAAACTCTACTAACTCCTGTGACTATATGCAGCATTATGATGTTTCCTTGTAGGAGGCAAGAAATATGAGGAGTAGGCGATTATTCACTACATTCCACAAAGCTTCTTCTAAGAACTGACAATAATAAAATTAAAACATTTTAGAAACATATAAGATAAAATGTAAAATTCCATCATAACCCCACCCCAGAGACAAGAATCATAAATTTAATGAATATCACTCTCATCTTTGTCAGATAGTATTATATATGCTCATCTGCAACTTGCTTTTTTTAGTTAATTTATCTTGCACATTTTTCCATGTAAATACATTAAAATAGTAACTGTAAAAATGTTACATGTATTGAGTGCTAACTGTGTGCAAGGCAGTGCTCTAAAATTTTTTCACTATATTATTCATGTACTTCTCATGAAACTCTATGAGGTAGATACTGTCTTAGAGATGGGCAACCAAGGCACAGAGATAAAAGGTAATTTGATCAAGTTCACACAGCTATTAAGTGTCAGAGCCCAGAACTAAAATATATATGGTTCTACATATGGTTACTTAGCATTCTTATTTTTAAAATATAACTATTTCCATATTGATAGGCATTTGGGTTATTTCATTTTGTCATTATATAAATAATGCTACAACATCCTTATATTCACTTATATTGCTGTTTCACAACAATAAATCCCTAAATATGGAATGCTAGGTTAAAGGGTTTAATACCTTTCAGTAATAACAGATACTGGCAAATTGTCATCCAAAATGATCTTAACTGACACATCGAGTATTGAGTTGTCAGTTATCTATCCTTGATAAATACCATATATTATCATTTTAAAAATCGTTTTCAATCTGAGAATCAAAAAGATGTTATTATGGTCATAACCTACTGCCATTAAGTAGATTCCAACTCATAGCAACACTATAGGACTGAGCAGAACTGCCTCATAGAGTTTCCAAAGCTGTAAATCTTTATGAAAGCAGACTGCCACATCTGGCAGCGGCTGGCGGGTTCGAATTGCCAACTTTTTGGCTAGCAGCTGAGTGCTTTAACCACTGCACTACCAGGGCACCTTCATTTTTGTCACAGCACTTTTAAAACTGCATTCTAAAGATGTGATTTTTCTGGAGATGGTTGTACAAGGCATCAGGGCTTTTGAGTCAAATCCCTATCTTTCTCATTTCCCCTTCTGCCCTGCCTGGGGCAAAAGGAATGGACACAGACCTCCCTGAAAAGCCCTGGCACTTACTACAACCCCACAGGGTTTGGCCAGAACTGGACCAGCTTTTGGAAGGTACTAACTCAATCTGTCATCCAACATGCTGCAGTCAACCACCTGCCTGTCACCCATCAGGAGGCTCTTTGATAACTTTGCTAAGGACTGCATAGAAAAGACAAAGATTCTACAGGGCCACATCCCCGAGCTTTTCCTCTTCACTGTCCTCCACTTTGAACCTACCCAACATTTCATTTGCATGACATTTCTTCACTTGATCTGCTGTTTGCCCTTTAAATGCCATCTTAGCATTTGAGGTCCTCTAGCTGTCTTCTTTTCCTTCTTCCTCCAGCTGACACTTTCCCTGGAAGTTTGTGAAAAGACTTGACATTCACAAAGCCTAAAGGCTTCTGGTGAAACCAAATGTAACAGGATGATCAGCACTGTGCAGCATTATGATTCTTTAGCATGGTTTGGCTCAGGTTACAGAACCTGAGCAGCTGTAACCCAGATCAAGGCTATGGCCATTTCCCTTCTATTTTATGATCATCCCTGTTTCATTACTTTCTGCTTTCTACTACATCCTGGCCTAGCAGTCTAGAGCAGCAGGCTGGAGAGATAAGGCCTTCTGGTAATAAAGTAGCAGGTTAAAACCACAAGAAAGGGAATGTGCGAAATTGTGATGACAAGCCCATATGTTTAGCTTTGGGTACGTACTCTAAGGGTAGTTGGGAGCCTTTTTACTCTCTTTTAAGAGGGCTTCACATTTACACTCTATCATCCAAATATTTCATAAATGCATATGCTTCACAGCCAGGGAGAGAGACTGTTTTACGGCACCCATTTCCCGTGGCATGTTCTAAGGGTGAGTGCAAATGACAGGCACAGTGTATGTGGCTTCCACTCAAGATGCAATCTCATAGAATCCTGCGCTGTACTGAAGAAAGAAATCTGATGATGATTAGCCACAAAAAGGAACACTTTCCTCTATTTACATTAGATCCTAAAATTGTAGATAACCAAGTTCTGCAAAGGGATAGTGCAAAGAGTAGGAAGGGTGCATGTGTGTGTGTGTGTGTGTGTGTGTGTGTGTGTGTGTGTGTGTGTACGTGTGTGTGAGGCAGTGGGTAAACTAAACAATATTTATTTAGCTGAATAATATGACCAAGTGAAAAACAAATACTGATACTGGAAATCCTGCTAGTATCCATTATGTTATCTTTGACACATACTGGCTTGCATCACAGCTGCAAGGGGAAAAAAAATCTCCAAAATATATACGCACCTAGTTTTGCTTGTAATTCAAGTACTCAACTTTAAAGAAGACAGACATATGGCTTTGAATTTAATTGTTAAGGATGTATAGTCCAATAACTGTTTGGGAAACCAGAGAATAATGAAAGAAGTTTTAAACTTCTTTCCTATGCACAGAGGACAATACTTTCTAGATTTGGAAGTATTTAGGATTTTAATTTTGTGTAGCTCAATTTTTACCTTTTCTTTTCTTTTCTTTTTTTTTTTTTTTGGTGGGGGGATTCCCCCGCCATCTCAATGCACTGCTTTTTTCATGGTCAAGAAAGAAACAAATCCAGGTTGGACAAAAAGCTGCAAATGAACACAAGGAGTGGCCTGGGAAGCATAGGATGTACTTACCAAAGCACGAAGGCTCCCCCTTGTGATATGTTCTGGGCAACAGAGGTGGCCAGCCAGAAGGGAACAGGAACTGGGGCTGGCTGTCAGGTGTGCTCTTGAAATATCTGTCACTGCATCTTATTAGTGTTTTTTAATTAAAACAGGTCCCCTCCAACATGTATAAGAAACCACAGAACTCAGGTAGTCTAGGTAAAAATAATTAAAAATAGCTGCAAGCATTTTATAGAAACCACAATAAATCCCAAAAGGATTAAAGATTTAAATGTAGTAAAGTACATAATTAAATTTTGATGGATAATTTTATGACCTTTGACTGGAGAAGAATTTTCTAAACAGGACATCAAAGTCAAAATCATAAAAGAAATAAAAACTACCAGATTTGATACATAAAATTCCTAAACTTCACCTTAAACTATACTAAAACTAAGAAAAAAAATTTCAATATATAAACAAACTAATAGCTAATATAATTATGAAAAAATGAGCTCTTACAAATTTTTAACAAAGAGGCAAAGACTACATTATGGTTAATAAACTAAGATATATCCACTTTCATTAGTTGTATAAATAAATAAATATTAAAAGACCAAAGAGATAGCCTTTTTTTAAAACTTACCAACCATTTTGGCCCAGATTTAAAAGAATGATAACATCCAATGCTAAGTATACTAAAATAGACACACACACACACTCACACAAACACACACACACAAGCTTTCTGGGGGTAATCCAGTAATATATATAAAAAATTAAAATGTGCATATTCTCTTATCTGGAAATGCAATCTTCATAGTCATTTATCAGACAAACATGCTTGCATAAATAAGCAAGGAATATCCAAAGACTATTGCTTTAATAATCAGGTATTGCAAATAATACTAAATGTTCACTGTAGGGATTTGTGAAATAAATAATGATCCATTTTTACAAGGGAATACTATGCACGTTGTATGATTCCATTAAATATGTAAAATATAATTGTTAAGGAAAATATCATATGGTCCTATTTCCTATATCTATGTTTATATATGCATTTTTAAATTTCTAGGAAATTTATATTTGAATCCTGAGAATGGTTATCCTGAGAGAGGAGGTTTGAAGAGGGAGAGTGGATAACTGGTGATTTTTCCTTTTTCCTGATAACTTTCTCTATTTTCTGAGATTCCTATAATAAACAAATACAAATTTTATAATCATAAAAAAAATTTTTCCTTAAAAATATGAAGTAAAGAAATGAAGTCCTTACTTCAGACTTTTTTCTCCACCCTGATTGTTTTTCAAAGACTTCAGATAATGAATTGAAAACAGTTAAAGAAATAAACAGTAGTTTTTTTTATCCATGTGTTGACTATTCTTAACTGAGGGAAATTTACTATAGTAGTTGATCCCGAATATAGATAACTATAGCTAAAGTAAGATTTTTAGAGCGGGACGGACTTCAGCCACTATTTTCTCCAAATGTTCAATTTTATAGATAAAACTTTTCAGCTTGGGAAGATAAAATACCTTTCCCAAGTCACAGAGTAGTGAACAGAAGCCAGAACGAGAATTCAGATATGCTCAATTCTCATCAACTTCTCCTTGTTGACCTCAAGCTCTTACTTTTGTGATTTTATTATGAATGAGTACAGAAATAAAATTTTACATAGTTCTCACAGTATGCTAGTGTTATCTTGAACAATGACGCAAATAATAATACTGACAGCAGTAGCATTTCCTTATTAGGAACAACATACACAAATTAGCCATCACCCAAACGTGCCATTGGTCAAAACGACAATGATGATGATCATATACTACCATTAAGCTACTGGAGCCCTAGTGGCCAGTGGTTAAGAGCTCGGCTGCTAAGCAAAAGGTCAGCAGTTCAAATCCACCAGTCGCTCCTTCTAAACCCTAATGGGGCAGTTCTACACTGTCCTATAGGGTCACTATGAGTTGTAATCGACTCCACGGCGACAGATTTATTGAGCTATTGCAATGTGCCAGGCACTATGTCAAATGCTTTACGTGTGTTAGTTTAATTTTCTCAACTTAGATGGAGATTTTTTTATAATTATCTGCATTTTGTTGGTGAGGAAACCAAGGCTTAGAAGAGTGTCTTGCCCAATGTCATAGAAGTGGTATCACATTCTAGCACCTCCTGGGCATGTCTGCCTCCAAAATTAAAAAATAAAGGACTTTTCATCACTACTTTAAATAGCTTCATAAACATGGCTGAACAGTCGAGACACACCACATGTCTTCCTAATAGCAGCTCAGAACTAAGCACCATTCTTACAGTGTCCAGTATATTACAATGTATTATCAGCCATGTTGCAATATATTTTCATGCCTCCTTTAAAAATGGTCTCATAAATGTGTTAATCAATAGTCATCCTCTACAGCACACCTAAAAGCACTGAGCCATCACATACTCATCAGAAGACACTGTGTCTTTCCACTAAACTGTCTTCAGACAATTTAAGAAAAACTAGTGAGAATACCAACAAATTACTACATAGCACATATTCAATTATGCTCAGACACTGGTTTAAAATAGGTCATAGATGTAAATCTTTAGTGGATCCGACTTCACTAACTTTTGCTGTAAATCTCTTTCTTCCTTTTTCATTTTCTCTTTGTGTTGTATTCCTCTTACATATTTCTTTATTATATCATTTTAATTTTTCTTTCAATCACCCTGTTTTTATTTGTCTGCTGAAGTTTTAAACTATACCTTTGCTATGCCCTTAAAATTTACATTGTATGTCACATGAACCATTCACTAACCCCACCCTCGTCAGGAAGTAACCCTGGTAAGCAGCAAGAATAAGCAGTGAAGGAAAACCAGAGAAGAAAACAAATACAGAAATGCTAAATAGGCTGAACTTTAAGAATTTAACCCAGCAAATCCCATAGAGGAGAAGGCAAAGAGAAGCAGAATCAGTCCTTCTTCCCAAGTTTAAGCGGAGGCATCACAGGGGCAGGGATATTTGGCAAAAAGAAAACCAGAAAGAAACTGGAGTTCCCAACCACAAGGCTGGGGCTAAGGCATTTCTTGATTGGTGGACAAGCTGCTTCTTCAGTTTTCCAAGTACTCTTTTGCACTGGAAAATACAGAGAGTGGACTCAGAAAAGAGGAAGTAGGGTGCAATTTGCATAGGGTTCATTTTATGCTTAAGGGAAAAAGAAGCAGACGGGGCCTTCACGTTTCCTTTAAGGCTCTATCAATCGATTGAACAGGATAAAAAAAGAGAAAGAATATTAACTACTAGACAATAAATACTAATCCATTTCTCTGTTCCTTAAAACAAAGGAATGGGGATACAGGAGACGGAGGACATGCCACACTCCACAGACGTATCATGGCTTCCACGTCCACGTCACAGAATTACTCCTATTAGCCTTTAGATTCTTCTTGTTTAAACTGTTCTTTTGATTTTAGTCCTGTGTTTACTCACAGTATATCTTAGCTCTCAATTTGTTAAGTATTTTTCAGTAATAGCACCAATATTAGGTGGCATTTTTCCCCCAGAAAAAGATTTGTTTGCAAAATGGATAAGTGATCATGTTCTTTTCTTCTTCTTGTTTTTATTAGTTGATATGCCTTGATAACTATCAATATATACTCCAAAGTACTATATAATATACTCAGAATTGTAGTTTCACTGATTAATGAAATGAGATTTACTCATCTTCTCAGAGAGTTTGCAAGTGAGGCTCAACAAAGTACTGAGCTCTGCCTAATATTTCTATCTGGTTTTATTTTTATTAAAAATTAAAAATCAATAAAATAATCCCAAATTCTCTCTAACAAACTGTCCACAAAAAAAGATGAAATACCAAAAAAAAAAAAAAATTGAAATATCAAAGGAGAAAAGCAAACTTTATTCTAGTTACAGGATATAGAAAACTTGTGCCAATTCTCAGATAGGCTCAATGGGACAGAAGTAATGCTTTGACTATCATTGTAGTGAGTACACAAGGACTTGGTACAGTATTTCCAAGTTCTGTGATGTGGTACATTCAAATAAAATACCCTCAATCAGATTCACCAACAGTGAGGATTATGTGTCAGGGATATGGTGGGCAGAATTCTAATGGTCCCAAGATTCCTATCCTCTGGTGTACAAACTCTTTTGAGTAGGTGTGAACTGTGAATATGATGGGACAGTCCCTTTCGTAATTATTTTATATGGCACAGTTGGCATTAAGAAAGGGAGATTATTCTGGGTAGATCTGACCTAATCAGGTAATCCCTTAAAAGGGACTGTCCCCTTACTGGTTAAAGAGATTTGAAGTGTGAGAGGGATTTGATACAAGGAGGATTTTCCATTGCTGGGTTTGAAGATGGAGCAGTTCATGTTGCAAGGAACTTCTAGGAGTTGAGAATAGCTCCCAATTGACAATCAGCAAGGAAACCAGGACTTCAGTCCTACATGCATAAGAACTTAATTCTGCCAACACCTAAATGATAATGGAAGTGGATTTTCCCCTCAGAGCCTCCAAAAATGCAGAAACACAGCCAGCCAATACCCTGACTTTAGCCTGTGAGACCTCGAGCAGAGGGCCCAATTAACCCTGCCTGGACTTTCAACCTACAGAACTAAAGCTGATAAATATATCTATTTTAAGCCACTAAATTTGTGGTAATTTGTGATGCAGCAAAAGAAAACTAATACATGGGACAACAATTGTCACTTAAAATAAATTTGGCAGAAAGGGAGTGATAGTGGAATTAACCTAAATAAAGTAAGTCAAAGGACAGTAAGAAGAAGAAAAGTGAGAGAGGTTCAGGATTGTGTGTATATGTGTGTGTATATGCATACACACGAATGTGTAATATAGTTGGAAAAGGGGCCAGCTTCTTTCCCTCTGAGCATATAACTATATGGAGAAAAATCAGACTCATTTAGTGCCTGTACACAGAATTTCATTTGTACTAAATGATTCAGAAATTATTATATTCATTTTATCTCACAAACTGCATAACTAGATTAACATTATTAAACCTTTACAATAATAATAAAACTAAAGCAAAGATTCAGTATTTGGCACCCTGCAAATCAATAACAAAGTTAGAGATAAAAATATAACTCTTAATATCCAGCACATTTCAAGATCATCAAGCCATGTGTTATCCAAGTATTCAAAATGTTCTTAATTATATCAGTCTAGGACCAAAAATTTTTTTTTCAATAATTACTTGGATGTGGTCAAATTTTCTTTGCAAGAATATTTCAGTTGACACAGTGAGTGCAACAAAGGGCTCAAACATAACAATGATGGTAAGAATGGTGCAGGACCAGGGCTTGGAACTGGTTACTTCTGGTTCAGTACTCTGCTGACAAATTGCATCTTTTTAAAATGTAGATTCTGATTCAGTATATCTAGGATGAATATGCAAATTCTCAGCAGGGCGTTGAATGAGAATGAACAGGTTTGAAGCCCTGGACAGGACTGGGCAGTGTTTTCATTTTGTTGTATGTGGAGTAGCTATGTGTCAGAATTGACTTGACAGAACCTAACAACTGCTATTTAATTTACTATTTATCATCAATCAGGACATTTTCAAACACTTCAGGATAACTATTAACAATGCAAATGATTCTTGTCTGATTGCAGGGCAAATAAATTTTGTCCTGTAGAAATG
>NW_004444178.1:124253-129821 GCF_000243295.1 Trichechus manatus latirostris
TGTGTGTGTGTGTGTGTTTTGAGGGGGGGGGGAGGATAATGTGTTACATAGCAATAGATAAGTAATATATGTATTTAGTGTTCACAACAATATCGTGAATCTGGTACCATTATTCATCACATACTTTAGATGAGGAAACTAAAGCTCAAAGAGACAAAGCAACTTTCTCAAACTAGTAACAGCCAGTAAGTTGCAGAACCTAGATGTGAATCCAAGTGTCCTTTAGTTCCAAGTTCATGTGTTTATCTTGTACAATACATCTGAAGCTGGCTACTCCTCCATAAACTCCAGATTTAGAAATAGTGAATCAAGAGTTTCAGAATGCTAGGATCAGACCTTGGTGTGGAAAGTGCAACGATTTCAAATGTTTCTCATTGGGTAAATTCCCCACTGCTGTTTTAAGATCTTATTCCCAAGAACAGCTTCATGAATATACTCTTTGGATAGTATACGTTTTTGCGTTTCTCCCTAGTGACCATCAGCTTACATTATACTAAGCCTACTTACAAAAAGACAAGCATAAACTCTTTGCCACTGAGTCAATTCTGACTCAGAGCAACCATATAGGACAGAGTAGAACTGCCCCCATAGGGTTTCCGAGCCTGTAATCTTTACTAAAGCAGACTGCCACGTCTTTCTCCTGCACTGCAGCTGGTGGGTTCAAATCTCCAACCTTTCAGTTAGCAGCCAAGCACCTTAACCACTGCACCACCAGACTCCTTAGACAAGGCATAAGGGAAGAATAATCTTTGTAATATCAAAGATAAGGACAAGCAGTCACAATTTCAATTCTATTTTTACTTTCAAGGTTACTGGATTGAAAGAGATATCTCTATCTAAAATGATCGCCATATATTTAACTTTGTAATTGTTAGGTGCCATCGAGTCGGTTCTGACTCATAGCGACCCTATGTACTACAGAACGAAATACGCCCGGGACCATCCTTGCAATTGTTGTTACACTTGAGCCCATTGTTGCAGCCACTGTGTCAATCCATCTCGTTAAGGGTCTTCCTCTTTTTCGCTGACCCTCTACTTTACCAAGCATGATGTCCTTCTCCAGGGACTGATCCCTCCTGATAACATGTCCAAAGTATGTAAGATGTAGTCTTGCCATCCTTGCTTTTAAGTAGCATTCTGGATGAGACAGATTTGTTCATTCTTTTGGCAGTCCATAGTATATTCAATATTCTTCGCCAACACCAAAATTCAAAGGCGTCAATTCTTCTTCGGTCTTCTTTACTTATTGTCCAGCTTTCACATGCATATGATGCAACTGAAAATACCATAGCTTGGGTCAGGTGCATCTTAGTCTTTAAGGTGACATCTTTGCTTTTCAATACTTTAAAGAGGTCTTTTGCAGCAGATTTGCCCAACGCAATGCATCTTTTGATTTCTTGACTGCTGCTTCCATGGGTATTAATTGTGGATCCAAGTAAAATGAAATCCTTGACAACTTTGTAATAGAATTAAAAAAAAAAAAAAAAAAGGATGCAGTATCCAGGTATTCTCAATGTTACAGGTGAGGAAAATAATTCCAGAAATTTAGAAAAAGGTACAGTTACAACTAAAAGATAAAAGCAAAAAGCGTCAACCTGAAAGAGCTCCCCAGGGC
This sequence comes from Trichechus manatus latirostris, assembly GCF_000243295.1. Classification (NCBI taxonomy): domain Eukaryota; kingdom Metazoa; phylum Chordata; class Mammalia; order Sirenia; family Trichechidae; genus Trichechus; species Trichechus manatus. The sequence goes on from NW_004444178.1 coordinate 125,869, forward strand.
CAAAGCTAGAAAAAATAAAGCAATAAAATAAATAATGGATTATAACACAAAGTATAAAACAAATATACCTAAGTCCAAACTGTTATAAATAAATGGTTGAATAAATAAGTAAATGGGGGATATGAGATAAATATCCTTACAGAAGTATTACAAATAATTAATGTAGATACTCCCTCCCACCAAGAGATGGAGGTTAATTCCTTTCACCCTTGAGTGTGGACTGGACTTAATGACTTGTTTCCAAGAATACTAGCTTGGTCAAGTGATAAAGGTTAACATCAAAAGTGATAAGTCTGGTTGATATCATATGCCCCTGATATGGTGCTATGAGAAGGGCTCTTCACCTCTGTGGTATTCTTCCCTCAAAACCCATAACCCCAGTCTAAGTATGAGGAAAATGTCAAACAAACTCAAATTGAGGACTAGTCTACTAAAAACCTGACCAATACTACTCAAAACCATCAAGGTCTTTAAAAACAAGGAAAGACTGACTGTCACAGACCAAAGGAGACTAAGAAGATATAATGATTAAATGTAATGTGGTATCCTGAATGGGATCTTGGAACAGAAGAAGGACATCAGTGGAAAAACTACAGGTCTCTTAATAAAGTCAAGAGTTTAGTTTAAAAATAAATTAACAGGATCTACGAAGTATCATAGAAATAAATAATGTAAGTGAATTTAATAGTGAGAAACTGAAGTTTATATATTTTAATCTCCTATAGCTTAAATGGTGTTGTTTTGGTCATGCACTAATTTGAAAAACGTTAGAAAAATAGTTTATTATTGCTATTTTTATTAAATGTAGTACTTTAGATCTTTAAAAAAGCAAGTGTAAAATGCAAAAATGGACAGCTCTGGCACGCTGATCTTTTCTTTACGGCCTTAGTAGATCCCCAAGGTCAGCCCAAAGCAAAAAATAAGAAATGTAATATCCTAAGCCTTTTTCTACTATTTCATTACTAACATAGGTCAGGCAGTAGTCAAAAGATTATAAGACGTCATCCTCTAATCTGAGCTTCTGATACTTCTGATACCCCCCCAAGTTTAAAGATTCTCTTCCAGAATGTTTAATGTGCTTTTTAAAGGTGAGCTCAAAGATTTACCTGCAGAGGGGATAGAGATCAGGCCCAGGGTCCCGCAGCAGCCGGCATGACACTATTAACATCAGATGCAATACATTCCTTATACTGCTTTAATTATCAATGCTAATAGAAGAAGCACAGGGAAATAAATTCAGGATTTAGCTGGCAAAGGAAAGCTAGTTTTCATGTTTCATTTTTAAAGACATTATATTCCTACTTAACTTTAAGTGTCCTTGTATGTTCTTTCAGACTAGTTCTTGCTGTATTATACAAAGCCCTCAGTGAAGCAAAGAAAAAAAGAGAAGACCTCTAGGTTTCAATTTTTTTCTCTTCAATTTTTTACTATCAACTTTCATAGCAAAAGATCAGACTATGGATATACTGACCTTCTTTGCCTTATGATCCTGAGAATTTTATCTGATTTTCGAACTGCTACTTGTTCATTTAAGAACAGGTATACACGACTGTTATAGACTGATCTGTATCCCTCAAAAAGTTGAAGTCCTAACCCCCAGTACCTGTGAATCTGAACTTGTTTGGAAATAGGTTCTTTGAAGATGTTATCATCTGACAAGAGGTCATACTGGAGTAGGGTAGGTTCTACTCCAATATGAGTGGTAACCTTATAAAAGAGGAGAAGAGACACAGAGACACAAAGGGAAGATGGCCATGTGACAACAGAAGCCAAGATTGGAGCCGCAAATCAAGGAACACCAAGGACCAATGGACAGAAGCTGGGAGAGAGGTATACAAGAGATTCTCCCTAAAAGCTTCCGAAGGAATCAACACGTGATTTCCAACTCCTAGCCTCCAGAACTGCGAGACAATAAATTACCATTCTTGCAAGCTACCCAGTTTTTGTACTTAGTTGTGGCAACCCTAGGAAACTAATACAATAACACTGAATTAACAATGCATGTTCAGATGACTTTAACTCCTTTTTTAACTCAGAACAAATTTCCTCAAGAGTCAGAAAGAACAGAAATTACTATTCCCTCTATATAGATGAAGATACAGAGGCTCAGAGAGGTTAAGTTGACTCCAAGATATAGATTTGAATTCAGATATTTTAACCCAATATCCAATACTGCTTTGTAAGTAAATGTGCCTTTGGAATCTTCCATTTCCTCTCTTTGCCACCCACAGCCATACCCAGTAGGGACTGCATCACTGTTGAACCCTGGCTACTGAGGTTGCCTAAAGTACAAGCATAGGTCTTCCTGCTACCACTACTGGTAACTTTGACCTCTTACCTTAAACAAAACAAAAATTTGTTTAAACAAAAATTCTTCCTTAAACAAAAACTCAAAATCCAGCTCAATCTCTGTCACTCTAATGAAGTCCTCTGAAATGTCCCAGGTAAGGTCAATCTACAGAGTCCTGGTGGTGCACTGGTTAAGAGCTTGGCTGCTAACTAAAAGGTCCACAGTTCAAATCCACCAGCTGCCCCTTGAAAACCCTATGAGGCAGTTCTACTCTGTCCTATAGGGTCGCTATGAGTCGGAATGGACTTGACAGCAACGGGTTTGGTTTTTTTGTAAGGTCAATCTCATAGAGAACCAGAAGTTCCATTTGGCCCTGGACCTTACATAAATGGCCTGAAATTTTGACTTTGACATTTCTTCTTACTAAGGTAATATGAACAGTCACAGAGACACTCACCATAAAACTTTAAACTTATATCTAATTCACCAATTATATGTGTGTGTGTGTGTATGTATAAAAATATATATGAAGACCCTCAATGAGATGGATTGACACAGTGGCTGCAACAATGGGCTCAAATAAACCTACTGTTGTGAGGATGGCACAGAACCAGGCCACTATGAGTCAGAGTCAATTTGACAGCACCTAACAACAACAACATACAGTGTACCGATACATTTTTATAAATTCTATAGTCATCATTTAAATGGCACAGTTATACCGTACTCTATTTTTGGGTTAATCTGATGAAACATGGAGCCCTGGTGGTATAGTGGTTAAGCATTGGGCTACTAACCAAAGGTCAGCAGTTCGAATCCACCAGTTGCTCCTTGGAAACCCTATGTGGCAGCTCCACTCTGCCCTATAGGGTTGATATGAGTCAGAAGCAACTCAACAGCAATGGGTTTGGTTTGGTTTTGGTTTTGATGAAAATGAACATTTGAAATTCATCACAATTTTTTAAACTCCATTTTTACATTACTTCATTTTTTAGTAAACATGGAGTTTCAACATATGTAATAGCCTTGGCTTATCTCAAATTCTAGCAAGCTTCCTTTCTAGAGAGATTTACATTCCCATAAATGGAAAGATGAACAAATAGATACATGTATATTTAGAAATTTACTTACACAGTGTTGTAAGTAGATTATCATATTTTAAAATAAAGAACTGAAATTGTGCCTACAGGCTATCTGAGCTAGTAACTATTTTAATAGATGCATTGTGTTTTTTAAAAAATCATGGCAGGAAATGAACAACAGATCTTAAAATGAGGCTAGTTGGCTAATTCAGAGAACTAGCATTTCTCTATTTCAAATGAGTTAGCTCAATATAACTTATTTGCAGAAAACAGAGATGAGAAACAAAAATGTAGTTAGAGCTAACAAACTGAACTTTAACAGAAGTGTAAGTTCAGTCTCTAAGTGTTTAGAGCAATTCAGACAACATTTTGCATATATAATATTATGAATCCTTTTCTAACCCTTCCTAAACACCAGCCTCCTCAGCCACTTCCATTCACCATCATTCAGAGGCCCACAGTCTCTACTCCTGCTGAGTCAATCTCCAGGTGGTCCACCATTTTTTCTCATCTGTCTTATGCCCACATGATTCCCATAGCCTGTATCACCTCCTAAGGAATCCCTTGAAGCTCTTTCGTAC
>NW_004444178.1:130231-135159 GCF_000243295.1 Trichechus manatus latirostris
CCGCTCCTTGGAAACCCTATGGGGCAGTTCTACTCTGCCCTGTAGGGTCCCTATGAGTCGGAATTGACTTGTCAGGGATAGATTTGGGTTAATACATGTTAACTATTTTTAGTAACATTGGTAATTTAAAGGCATCTTAGGAGAATTTGGAAATTGTCATCCAGGAATTTCACAAGCAATTTTACATTTGGGGAATGTGGTAGATGTTTTAAGGATGCCCATAATTTCAAAAAAAAATCAAATTCACTGTCTAAGTTATTTTTCCATAGAGGTGCATTAATGCAAATTAGACAGAATGACTTTTCCCAGTTACAACTGGGCTGAAATGAGGTGGAAGGAACAGAAACACAATTAACTTTAGCTTTTTGTTTGTTTGTTTTTTAATCTCCAGCAGTTCGGAGTAGGTTTTAGTGCCTGATGTTTGTAGACTGTCAATGCTGCCACGCAAAATTTTTCAGAGACCTTCAAGGGGCCTTGCTTATCTCATTTTTCAATTAACCTCTGTGTTTTAACTTCATCATAATGCCTATGCCAATTCACACCAAAATAAAAAATAAAAAATTCTCATTTTTTGTCTTATTTGTTTGCTTCACAAATCAAGTTTTATTTTTCCTTTTTAATGCATAAAGAAAATGCATGAAGGATGTAAATTTCAGACTGCAAAAGACCATCAACGCAGGAAGTGGTTTAATATAAAGTAAGTTTTCATATTAACCTTTTCTTCCCTTTCTTTTCTTTTCCTTGTTTCTTCAGGTGAAATGGAGCCCTGGTGGTACAGTGGTTAAAAGTTCGGCTGCTAACCAAAAGATTAGCAATTCGAAGCTCCTTGGAAACCCTAAGGGGCAGTTCTACTCTGTCCTATAGGGTCGCTGTGAGTCGGAATCAACTGGAGGGCAATGGTTCAAGTGAAACAACAGCAAAGTTTAGTACTGCTGAGAGCAAAGATCAAAGTGTACTTGAATGCTGGGATTTTTGTTGTGATCTTAGTTTGCACTTTCAGGACCTACATGTTAAATCAATACGGCCAGAGATCAGGATCCATTTTCCTCCTACACAGTCAGTGTTACTAGATTTAAATCTACATCTGCACGTCTTCTTCAAATATATATTAATGCAGTTAAAACACCTCACCCTTATTTTTATTAAGCCAGTGCCAAGGTATAAGCAGTTTTTTCACATCAGATTTTTTCACAGTATCTGGAATAGCATTGCAATTTTAATCCTTAGACTTATAAAGTGCCAGTCAGACCATGAAAATCTCCTTTTAAAAAAAGTGCCAAACTTGTATTGTATGCATTAATAAAATAAAAAAAGAATAAAATAAGTAAATAAAATAAAAAAGTGCCAACTGATACAGAGAATATATCCCATTTTCTATTTTACTTCCCAGTGAATAAAAAAATATGAAACTTGGTATGTTTCATATATTTGAAATTTTTCTTTAAAGGCATACGATAAGTTTAAAATGAATACAAGTATATTTCCAGGTATTATGAGTATTAAATTTTTATAATGGGTTAATGTAACATTAGGGTTAACCTGGCTATTTGAAAGCATTGAGGAAAAGATTTTCAAGAAAACCAGTCAGGTAAAAGTGCTTTTCATTGGGAAGCAATGTAAATGTGATCCAATGGGTAAAAATATAAATGAGTTTCTTAGGGTGACCGGGTAGGTGTGGCCAGAAAAGTACAATTAAATATTGATGGGATCATGATATTTCTTTATTATTTGCAAGACTCCTGCAATTAACTTTCTACTTTTTGCACCAGATTAAGAGATGTGATTGTATAAGAGGTTTCCATAATGACTGAATTACAGAATTAATTTATATATCCACTGAACCAAGTCATTAGGTGACCTTGCAGTTCCCTATAAGCCAGCTTTAAACACTAACCTGAAAAGTTTGCATCTCCACACAAGAAGGAAGGGCAATCTAAATTCATTACAATGTTTGTCCTTTCAAAATACCAATAACAAGGTCAATATTGCAATATTCTTGTTTTGTCACTGCACATACCATTAAAGTAACAGTTAGTCTGACTTCACCAATCTTTTTCTGGCAAGACACCAAAACAACCATCAAACAGTAACAGCTTTCGATCATTACAGGCCTGGGGTGGATTTGAACTAGATTTGTAACCTACCAAATAAAACTCTCTATAACCTATTATTCACCCCTATGAGTCAAGCAGCAAAGGATTTGACAGTTTGTTCTTTAAAGGAAAAGTAATCACTGAAAAATCATAGTGAAGAAAAAATACATTTAATTTCAGGGAGAAAAACAGAACAACCAAAAACTAGAAATATAAGTATAATAGAAATATTGTAAAACCTAAAGTACTTTTTTAAAATATAAAAGATTAAAAACATAAGGCTAATTCAGAAAAAAAGGTTCTGTACTCAAAGATAGTAAGCCTCCAGATTCTACACTTGAAAAGGATCTTGAACTGCAATAGCAGTAGCCCCAAGGAAATTAATATAGCACTCTCTTTTACCTTGCTGGTGTTAACAAAATTTTCCTAACTTGTACAACTCAACTTTTAACTGGGGTACTATCAGAAGGACCTGACAACTTATATGAAAATTTGTCTAAGCATATGATGCTGTCACAAAGTTTCCATTTTGTTCAAGACATAATGGCTGCCAAGGGATTATGAACTGTGCCCCCATCAATACTGGAGATCTTGCTTTCCACATTGTTGGAGCCCAGAGGTGCTGCCCAGAGCATGGTCAGGGTAAGGGAAACTGAAAGATGTAAGAATACAGACAAGACCACTCTAAAGTTGATGTTGTACTTTAGAGATATAAAATATTAACCATTGACATAACTGACGGACTCTGCTTTTAATGGTACATGGAAAGTTGGTCAGTCACTGAAAAATGTTTTTTGTTTCTCAATATTGGTATACAGACACTTCATATATTTATATACTAACCAATGTTCTCCATGTATGTTTATGTACTTGTTTAACAAAAGTTAAACAAATAATTGAAAAACAAGTAGTGTTTTTTTTTTTTTTTTTGCTTTCAAAAACGGAAATATTTTGTTTTGAACAAAGCCAAAATTCTGAAAACAAATTCTGTAATCCAAACACAACTATAAACTCATCTCTCTATTCATTGCTTTGTAGGGAATTATTTTTATTTGTTATTTATATTTTTCTAATTCTTTCCATATGAAAGTTAGTATCCTGTTTACTGATGATAAGATTTTTATTGATACATATACCACATTTTTATGCAAATAACAAGCATGTTATCCATTTTTTTGGCTAACCTCACCCTCCCCCCAAGATACGTCATAGGCATGCTATGCTAATTTTTTACATATTATAAAAACTAGCTGTGAGGGTGGGGCCACAATAGCAGAATAGTCAGACACTTCCTGTGGTCCCTCTTACAACAAAGACCTGAAGAAACAAGTGAATCAATTATATATGACAATCTAGGAGCCCTGAACATCAAAGGCAAAGTTGAGGAATCAGATTGAGTGGCAGGGGGAGGGAGAGACAGTTCAGAAGCAGCAAGCAATTGCCAAACCTGACCCAGCAGGAACTGGCACCCTGCAGGTCAGGTAGGCTGGCACCTGCAGTGAGGCAAGCAGTGGCGTTCGGGACGTGTTTTCCACATCAGGAGAGACTGAGCAGCAGAGAGTCTACTCAAGCCTCCAGAACCAGTGAAAAGCGGCGCTCATTCAGCAAAAGATAAGTACACGTGTCTAACCCACCATGCGGATCAAAAAACACCCCATTTGGGAAGAACCTCTCTCCCATTTACCTGCCTCTTCCCCACTCTGAACCAGATCCCAGGCTGGCTTCGGCAATAGCCATGCCCCCTGGGCCAGAAATACGACTTGTCGTATGCCCTGAGCCATTCTTCCAGCCTTGGAGAGGGAACAAATTAATAAACAGAAAAAAATAATCTGCCAGCTCACCTAAGCTAGGAACTCAGGGCAGGCACAGCTCTTTTGCTAGGAACAGGCATAAGGGATCCATGTACTTTGAATGCCTTTCACCCTGCATAGACCTGAGTGGGCCCATTTCAACAGTACAGGCACTCATTAGCACAGTACAAAAGGGTATATACCCGAAGCCTAACTACAAATGTATCAGTTATACAGTGGAATGGCAGGTTTATGACATTTGCCACCACTCTGGCCATTAAACGGGGTCCTCACCTACCCACATCAGAGGCATGAGGATGAGTGGCTCCACCCACACCACCTAGTCACCTGCAACAGGCATCCAAGAATAAGTGGTGCCTCCCAGTCCTTAAAGCCAACAGTACTAAGTACCCATAGTCTGGCTGCAAAACCCACCCACCTATGCACTCTAGGAAACAGGGACACTCTTTCCCCCCAAGCACTCAGGGCCACCCTCAGCCCCTTGCCTTGCTAGGATCATGACCACCTACTGCAGCCAGATACCTGTGCCTACTCCAATCACCCCTTCCCATCTAGGACTATAGGTGAAGGCCTATACAACACACTTGGTGACCGAAACTGGACACCTGAGCTGAATCCATACAAGAAAAGTACATAGACTCCTGGGATCATATACCTAGCAACAGACCTAACCTCCTGGTGACAGGATCTTACAACTTCAAAGGCACCAATAATCAAGCTAGATCACATGAGCAGCCTATCTAGGCACATCAAAACAAAACAAGAAGCTAGGACACAGTAAGAAAACATAAAATAAATAAATATAATAATATATTGATGGCTTGGAGACAATGGTCAATATCAAATTACATAAAGAGGCAGATCATGACGGCTTCAGCAAGCTCCAAGAACAAATAATCAAGAAATCTTCCTGGGGAAGAGAATTTCTTGGAATTATCAGAGGTAGAATACAAAAGATTATTACACAGAACTCTTCAAGACATCAGGAAGGAGATCAGGCAAACGCAGAACAAGTCAAGGAACA
>NW_004444178.1:135778-137051 GCF_000243295.1 Trichechus manatus latirostris
ACAAAGGAGAGTCAATAAGACTAAGCTCAGACTACTCAGCAGAAACCACGCAGGCAAGAAGGCAATGGGATGACATATATAAAGCCTTGAAGGAAAAAAACTGCCAGCCAAGAATTATATATCGAGCAAAACTGTCTCTCAAATATGATGGTGAAATTAGGGCATTTCCAGATAAACAGTAGTTTAGGGAATTTGCAAAAACCAAACCAAAATTACAAGAAATACTAAAGGGAGTAATCCGGTTAGCTAATCAATAACATCAGATAACAACCCAAGACCAGAACACAGCACAGAGCAAACACATATAAACCCAGAGAGGGAAGTCACAAAAATAAATCAAAACTAAAACACTATAAATAGGGAAACAGAACGTCAATATGTAAAAGATGACAACATTAAACAAAAAAAGGACTAAAAAAATATAGTCATAGATCTTTCATACGCAGAGGAAGTCAAGGCGATATAAAGTAATAAAAGGTGGGTTTAAACTTAGAAAAATACAGGTAAATCTTAAGGTAACCACAAAGAAAACTAACAATCCTACATGCCAAAATAAAAAACAAGAAAAAAAAACGTAAAGACTTAGCAAATACAAAATCAACAATGATGAAAAGAAACTACATAAAGAAAAACGACTCAGCACAGAAAATTAAGTGGAACAAAGAAACAGTTAACAATACAGAAAAAAAAAATCAAAATGATAGCACTAAACTTAAACCTATCAATAATTACGCTGAACGTAAATGGACCAAATGCACCAATAAAGAGACAGAGAGTGGCAGAATGTATTAAAAAATGTGATTCATCTATATGCTGCTTACAACAGACACACTTTAGACTTAAAGATACAAACAAACTAAAACTAAATGGGTGGAAAAAATATATAAGCAAACAAAAATCAAAAAACAGCAGAAGTGGCAATATTAATCTCTGACAAAACAGACTTTAAAGTAAAATCCACCACAAAGAATAAGGAAGGACACTATACACTGATCAAAGGGTCAATACACCATGAAGACATAACTATAATAAAAATTTAAGCACTCAATGATGGAGCTCCAAAATACATAAAACAAACTTTAACAGCATTGAAAAGAGAGATAGACAAGCTCTGCAGTAATAGTAGGAGACTTCAACACACCACTTTCGGTGAAAGACAAAACATCCAGAAAGAAGCTCAATAAAGACAGGGAAGATCTAAGTGCCACAACCAACCAACTTGATCTCTTAGACATATACGGAACACTCCACCCAACAGCAGGCAAGTATACTT
>NW_004444178.1:149535-150639 GCF_000243295.1 Trichechus manatus latirostris
TCAAATTCTAGTAAAAAGACCAGACTTAATGGTCTGACTGAAACTGGAGGAACCCTGGAAGACATGGCTCCGGGACTCTCTGTTAGCCCAGAACTGAAACCATTCCCAAAACCAACTCTTCAGACATACATTACACTGGACTATAAGACATAAAATAATACTCGTGAAGAGAGTGTTTCTTACCTCAAGTAGATACATGAGAATAAATGGGCAGCTCCTGTCCGGAAGCGAGATGAGAAGGCAAAAAGGGACAGGAGATGGTTGAATGGACATGGGAAATCCAAGGTGGAAAGGAGGAGTGTGTTATCACATTATAGGGAGAGCAACTAGGGTCACATAACAATGTGTGTATAAATTTTTGTATGAGAAACTAACTTGAACTATAAACTTTCCTTAAAGTACAATAAAATAAAATAATAATGAAAGATCATAAAAAGCACCAACTATAAAGGAAAAGATTAATAAAAAGATTATTTAAAAAATTAGCTGTAAAATAACATAGCTTAACCTAGTGGGTGGAGAGCACAGTTGGCAAAAATATGTATAATGTGTGTTGAGTAAAAATACAGTGTAAGAGTTTGTACAGATTTCCACCTAAAAATTTGTTTTATACTCCATATACAAACATTTCCATTAAAATGAGTTTCATATTTCAATTACCATGGTACAGCATCAAAGAAAATGAAAAATCAAAAGTGAGAATGGAAAGTGTGATATTGTAATAATTTTTAATAGGTTTTCCAAAGAGATTATAGCATTACCTTTTAAAGTTTCCTCTTAATACTGACAGTAATTTAGCAAACCGAAGACTGTATAATAATTATCACATGAAAAAACTGAAAACAAAAGAGTAAATCCATCAGGTTAACCAGGCAAAATCCTAGTATGAATGAGCAAAGTAAATTCTTGTAAAACTTCCAATGGAATTCAAATAATGATGCATAGGAAAAACACTGTTATAATTATATAGATTAATTTCACTTTTATTCATAACCACAACTATGACAGATACAATTCTCCTCAATTTTGGTGGCATAAGAACCACAACTTGGAATAAGGAAAACTTACGGTGACATTTATTAGGGAGAATACTTTTCCAACCAG
>NW_004444178.1:152168-158241 GCF_000243295.1 Trichechus manatus latirostris
AAGCTGGACGATGAATAAGGAAGACTGAAAAAGAATTGATGCATTTGAATTATGACGGTGATGAAGAATACTGAATATACCATGGACTGCCAGAAGAGCGATCAAATCTGTCTGTCTTGAAAGAAGTACAGCCAGAATGCTCTTAGAAGCAAGGATGGTGAGGCTTCATCTCACGTACTTTGGACATGTTATTAGAAGGGACCAATCCCTGGAGAAGGACACATGCTTGGTAAAGTAGAGGGTCGGCGAAAAAGAGGAAGACCCTCAACGAGATGGACTGACACAGTGGCTGCAACAATGGGCTCAAACATAGCAACGATTGTGAGAATGGCACAGGACCAGACAGTGTTTCATTTGGTTTACATAGGATTGCTATGAGTCTGAACCAACTCAGCTTCACCTAACAACATCAACAAGCGCAGACAGGGGCAGATTATTCAACAGGCAAGGTAAACACCATACTTTCCTTGCTTACCAGATCGTCTATAGTGAACAATTTTGTATTTTTTCACCACATCAAACATTCTGCTTCTAGGTATGGCTGGCATCTTGTCTCCCAACCCCACAGCACTTTCCTACAGAATCAAAGCCTCTTTTCAAATTTACAACCCCTCACAGGGGCGGATGACCCTGTAAGCAAAATAAGCACAGGCTTACTTGTGCTTACTTACTATGTAGAGTAAGTAGAGATTAGTAAGTAAGCACAAGTTAGCCTGTGCTTACCTTGTCTATTGGATAATCCTCCCCTGGGTACATAGAGTCAGTCATATGTTAAATTTTAAGTAAACATTATATTAAAATTTTAGTAATAAAATGTTTTCTCTTTAATATTCATTCAAAGTTCCAACTGACCTTAAAGTAGAATTAAATACAGCACAGCTGTCCTGAGAGAATTAATCATTTATCACTAGTCAAGAATCATTTTCCCAAATGCCAACTCCTGCCCTCTAATAATTCACTTCTACCTTCAGTGGATCCCTGGTTGTATGCCCACACCCTCTCCCTGACCTCAGAGGAATGAGTTGGCGGCAGTGCAGGCTGTCCTTGAAGACCACCTGGGAACCTCGGCTTGTGCCAAGTGCAGCAGCCTGTCGGAGACGGGCTACTGCCAGTGTGGAGCAGGGAACACCTGTGCCTCACAATCTGCACTGGCCACTCTTCCACTGCCAGGAGTCTTTGACGGTACAGGTCAAGTCTTTCTCCAATCATAATTCAGGTACTGATAATTGCTCAGTTCATCTTGTCCTCACTGCACCATCAGAGCTCAGCAGGGACTTTGGAAATTGGGTGGAGAGAATCAGAAATTGGGGGATCAGTCAAGTGTCCATTAATTTCCCAAGAGCCATTTACATGACCAGGATTTTATTCTTTAACCCTACAACCCCCTGCAGTATCCTGCTTATTATTAAGGTGTCCCCAAACACATACAAGTGTGTGCACACTATATAAACAAACAATTTATCTTGTACCAAAAATTCCATTTATTGAGACTCAACAACCAACTCAACAAATATTTGGTACTATGCTAGACGTCGAGTTTCCAACCATGATCCATACTTTTCAGAACCTCACAGTCTAATAGAAAAGATAAAAGACAGCTTCTTATATTCAATAAAACATAAAGGAGATAACAAATACACTAATATCTAGAAAATTTCTTTCTCAAATCACATTCTTCGAAGATCTTTCGAGTAAGACCTTCCAGCTGATGACAAAAATAGAGTTCATAAACGGAAGGCACTTTTTTTTTTTTTCAAAATCTAGTTCAAAGCTCAGCTTCCTCACTTTTCTTGATTAACTTCACCTCCGCTTACTGTTTTGTTTAATGTGAAATCAGTATCTCAATTTTCAAAACATCTGGAAAGTAAGCAGTTATTTAGAAATATTTCAAGATTATCCTTTGTCTACTTCCCTGGGGTTGACTGAAGGAAAATATCATATTTTTTGTGACTTTTTTGTATTCAGAGCATAATGAGAGCTCAGTAAATGTCAATTGACCAGTGATTCTGCTAGATGGTCTCATTTTACCAAATGTAGCAACATTCACCTAGTGGTTTCTCATTTATACTGAGAAGATGCAATTGAAGACACAATTAAAAGGCAATTTTTTAAAAATGCTACATCTTTATTAGCATAGCTGAGAAGAAAGAGTATTAACTGGAAATATGTTTATTTGGGTGCCTATTATTATATCTAAGTATATTTACTTGTTTCAAAAACGTGAAGGCTCAGCACCTGGGTCATTTTTTGTTTGTTATTACTCAGGTAATACAAATAAATCACAATGTTTGAACCAAGTCACCTTGGGCTTCAAGATTTTCGTTTTATCTATAGAAGCAGAAGTTTGAGTAAGGTATAGTGCTACTTTATTTATACATGCATCAAAATTTAATTGTATTTTCAAAATCCAACTGGTTAACCTTGCTGTATTTATGAGATCACATGACAAGCCACTGTATTTTATTTTAATATGAATATTGCCCCTCCAAAGTATTTACTCCATTTTAAGTATCAACAGTGGAAGTTTGCTTTGACAAACACCAAAGGAGTTTGTTTTTACAAATTGTTTTTGGTTTTCAGTAAACACTTTACAAATAACTAGAACCAGAGTCCCTGGGTGATGCAAACGGTGAACTGCTAACTGAAAGCCTGGTGGTTCAAGCCCACCCAGAGGTGCCTTGGACATAACACCTGACAACCTGCTTCCGAAAGGCTGCAGCCTTGAAAACCCTATGGAGTGCAGGTCTACTCTGCACACTTGGGGTCACCATGAGTTGGAATTGACTTGACAGAAACTAACAACAACTGGTAACTAGAAAAGTATGATGTAAAACCAAATTATTGACTGGCATTAACAAAGTAATTCTAGCTGATTTTTAAAATTAATAATGACACATTACAATGTTGGAGCACTTGAAAAATTGGAATCAAAAGAAGACCAAAGGTCTGAATTCCAAACGGGGCTTTGAACCAGTTATTTTCGGTTTGACCCCTACCGAGAATTTGCATTTCCACCCCAGATATACTGAATCAGAACAAGATCCTCAGGTGATTTATGAAATCCTTTGAACATCTGGCAGTTTCCAAATTGAAACAGAAATATGATTCAACTCTAAGTAGGAGTTGGAGCAAAGCTGACTTGGTAATACAGGCTCTGGCATTTAGGATGCCCTCAATACATGTGAAGGAGCCCTGGTGGCACAGTGGTTAAGAGCTCGGCTGCTAACCAAAAGGCTGGCAGTTCAAATTCACCAGCTGCTCCTAGGAAGCCCTATGGGGCAGTTCTACTCTGTCCTATATGGTTGCTATGAGTCCGAATCAACTTGACAGCAACGAGTTTGGTTTTTTTGGTATATCAAGGAAGAACTTAAGGCTTCGAAAGGGTAAATGGCCCACCCCAGGGCACTGAGAGCTGCTGTCTTATCTCTGTCTTAGAGAACATGATGACTGGGTCTTAGCTATGAGCTTTGCTTATGGTGCAAAGTATGGAGCTGAAATCAGTTTAACTGGTCTCTAGCCATGACAAAAATGACCTTGAATAAATGATAGCTTAGTTTTCCCTATTGAGAAGTGTTTACAAAAAGTATATTCCATTTTCCTGTTGATGAAAATCACAAAGTAAATGCATGACACCAGATTCTCTAAATGGTAGAATGTCATTTCAATCACTATTTTTAGAAATGTCCAATTAGCAATGGAAATACAGTGAAAAACCAGAATCTAAGAACAATATCACAAATCCATACAATGGAGACAATTTTTCTTTCCTATGATAACCTCATATTTTTATGCCTATGAATAGAAAAATATTATAATGTATACTAGAGAAATGGAAATTACAAAGGCATGAAAGAATACTATTCATCCTGGGATTAATAAGGTAAATCATTAAGATATATAAATTATTTGCAAAAAGACAGGAAGCCAAAAAATAATTTCCTCCACCCCACGTATTCTCTTTTCCCCTTTTGGTTTTATTAGCTGCTAGGGCATACCCCAAAGATCTCTAGGAAACTTCAGATTCTACTCTTGCTTAGCCAGAGTTTGTCTGCACTTTCTAACATTCTTTTAGGGCACACCCAGAAAATAATTTAAAAACATGGTAAAAAAACATGCAAGGCAATGAACTCGATGACACCTTAAGATGTTATTCCATTTTGCTGCCCACCAATACATCTTGATCTGTTTTAAGGAACCAGATATTTTTCAAAAAGGAGGATTTTATAATGAGAGATATGGAGAAAGTTCAAACATGTTCTGTGGAAGATGGAAGGCATTGAAGTTGAGGGAATGAAGAAAATATAACAGAAAGGGGGAAAGACTTGAATAAGGTAACACCAAAAAATCTCTGGAAGCAATTCTTCTGGGGTTGTGTAGTCTTTAATTCTGTTGCAGAAAACTATCTTTATTAAAAATTTTTTACTTGGAAACATAGATGTTGCCACTCACATCAGCAAAAATGTCTTATCTCTTCTAGAGCATGTGATTTTCAAATTTAACAATTATCATAAACTAAATCATCTCCAAGGAGCTCTGATGACTCAGTGTTAAAGCGTATGGCTACTAACTGAGAGGTCAGTGGTTTGAATCACCAGCGGCTCCATGGGAGAAAAGAGCTGGTGATCTGATCCCGTAAAGATTACAGACTAGGAAACCCTACGGGGCAGTTCTACTCTGTCCTATAGGGTCACTGTGAGTCAGAATCGATTCGATGGCACACAACAACAACAAACCATCTCCTTCATGCAAGTGGCATTTCACATGCAAAGAAAGAAGCACATTTTAAAGTTTTATTTCACTACTATCCTCAGTTAAGCATACTCATAACAAAAGAACATCAAGCCAATTTGTTTCAATCTCCCTATCTCGTCTTCAAGTTTTCTTTAGCTTTAGGATTTCTGCTGAAGGATGATGCTTGATCCATATGTGGTTAATTAAATGATTCATCTAGATAATTCAGAGAAAAATTATGAGAAAATTATAATTAGTTGTGAGGCCTAAATAATCCAGTTAATAATATACATTGAGATAATTATCTAGATAATGATCTAATGATCTGGATAAATTCTCATTGTTCTTTGAAGAAGTAGCAAAGCCCTTCTTGGTATACTAAGGTAATCAATTAAAAAAAAAAAAAAAAAACTTCTGTAACGTACACATATTTTGATAACCAATGTTTTCTGCTTTTCTGATCCAAAATAGCAAAGTAGAAAACAGATATAGAGTGAAAAAGAGAAAATACTGTCATACAAATTGAGGAAGTTAATTTCTTCAGTGGCATATTGTGCCATTCAAAACCTATGTTCAAAAAGACTAGAGAATTGCTTATAAGTAATTATAAGAGAAAATATACATTATAAATCATATCAAAACAGATGTACCTATAGTGTTAATAGCTGTTTCTTGATAGTCATTCTCTTAAAAATGTTCTGATTCGGGCAGCTTAAAACTAATCCCCTTTCACTGATCTTGGCAGAGGATTTTTAGCAAGTAATTCTATTTAAATTACTATGCAGAATTAATCCTTTTCATTGCTTAGGGCCAAAAGGAAACCAGAGAAAAACAAAGAATATAAACTGGGGTTGAGACCATTACATTGAAATCTTTCTTTCTTAATTGAAAAAACTGAGAGGCATTTTGTATTACAAATAAATCCTTCTTCTATATTTATTTTGCTTCCTCTTCAGGGAATAAGAGTCATGTATTACAAGGCAGGTATAAAATATTAGCTGTGTGACTGAGTGAAAATTTATGGTCATTTCCAGAACTTAAGATTCTTGTATCAACCTAAATTGTGCCTGTCTCTCCAAGTTTGGCAAAAAATGTAGTTTGTATAATTCTACCAACAGTCTAATCATTAAGCCTTACATGTTGGTTTTCTTTTTTTTTTTTTTCATTCAAATTCTTTTTAAAAAACAAGAAAAAAGATAATCAATGAAGAACAAATGAGCTTTCATGATCCAAGATGGTAGCTATCTACAGGCAGACAACAAGATACAGGAAGGGATGGAGAAGAGGCAAAGAGTGTGCATGCATTGTCTCTCAAGAAGTTTCAATGCAACATTTCTCTTTA
>NW_004444178.1:159214-164709 GCF_000243295.1 Trichechus manatus latirostris
CAAAAACTGGGGGCTCCATCATCAAGAAAGAAGGAACAGATAATAAGGGGCAACCAGAAGTCTCTGCCACACTCTGCCTCTTTGGCCACCCATGTACTCATTCCTCCCACACATGGAACATGCTCTGCCCCTCCAAAACCCAGAACCAAAGTCCCATCCAGTTAGAGCATCCAGCTCAAAGTCTAAGATGTCTGGTTGTTACGATACCTCATGGTTTGCATATGATATGTCATGGTCTGGCAACCTACAAAGTAAAATATAAAGCATCTGTCCTTATAGTTATGAAGCAGGAATAGGTTTACTTATTAGGAAAAGAAGGAAATTGGAAGTATATATCCATCACTGGTCCTTTGCAGTTATCAAAACCTGGTGGTCAGGAATTGTGAAGACTGCTTTCTCTAGCATTAGAGTAAATTCCTTGAGTAAGTCAACCCTGATTTTGCTAGGACTGGTAGGGTACTCCACAGAGTCTGGGACCTAGAACTTCTATCTTGTTGCTGTTGACTATTAGTGTTCAATGGAGTACATTCCCACCTCCTTATCACAGTAGCCAGAAAGACGATGACTGCATTTTCCAGCCTCCTTTGCAGCTAGGGTTCCAGATGTAATCTTGGTTGTGCCAATGATACGCACTCATGAAATATTTGGAAGTCAGAAGGGAGGCAGAGGCCGTCTTCTTCCAACAGTGGAAACAGTGGTGGTTCGCAAGCAATTTCCAACAATATGAGGGTTTACAGAGGCCAGATTCCAAGCACCACTATCCAGGCGCATGAGACCACCAAGGTGGCAGCAGAGGAATCAACAACAGCAGCAAATGCCTGACCTCTGCCTCACAGCTACAATGATGTGACCCTTAACTAACTGTCCAGTGGCAAATCTCTGACTTCCACTCCACCATTCTTCCGATATTTCGTAAGCATTTAATTCACCATATTAAACCCTTTTCTGCTTTAGATACCTAGAGCAGTTTTTATTTCCCGGCCTGAATGCTGACTGATATACCAACCTTGTTGTTCTCATTCACATGTCTGAAGCTGACTCACCACTAAAAACCAGTTGCCATTGAATCAACTCTGACTCA
The DNA here is from genome assembly GCF_000243295.1 of Trichechus manatus latirostris. Lineage (NCBI taxonomy): Eukaryota > Metazoa > Chordata > Mammalia > Sirenia > Trichechidae > Trichechus > Trichechus manatus. The sequence goes on from NW_004444178.1 coordinate 160,296, forward strand.
TGGCAACCCCACACGTGTCAGAGTAGAATTGTGCTCCATAGGGTTTTCAATGGCTGATTTTTCAGATGTAAATCACCAGGCTTTTCTTTTGAGGCACCTCTGGGTGGACTCAAACCTCCAGTCTTTCAGTTAGCAGCCACACGCATTAACCATTTTCATGACCCAAGGACTCCTGACTCACTGCTACCACATCTATATCTTCCTCTGCAGAAAGTTGGGAAAGGAAGCAGAGGGCAAGCAGTTTCCTCTTAAGGGAATGGTCTAGAGGTAGCACACATCATTTTCTCTAACATCTCATACAACATCATCACATGGTAACATCTAGCTGCAAAGGAGGCTGGAAGAGGAGACACTAGCAGGGCAAAAAAATGATAAGCTAAAACTTGGGGACTTTGATTTCTAAAAGGAAGAAGAGGAGAATTAGATATTAGGGGATAATTAGCAGTCTTTAACACAGATCCCCTCAGTACATTACCACCTTCCAGCAATGAAGCAATCATGGTTGTTAATTAAAGAAAGGGAAAGGATTGGAAAGAGAATGACTAGAGTTAGAGCCAAAACGAGATAATGCTAAGCCTCACCATTCCAGTAGTAGCCAACTACAAGCCATAAACAGTAAAATATTATTTTCTTATAAATTCAATTCTATCAATAAGACTAGCTTAAATTATTGAATTCCTTACCTCCCATCCTGTTCCAATGAAATCTACTACAGCCTTCATCACACACATTCAGGTGGCATTCAGTAAAGTAATAAATTTCAATGTTCTGCCTTGTGTAGACCAGCCAACCTATGTTCCCGGAGCAGTAATTCACCAAAGTCTTTGTTGTTTGGGGCAGATAATTCAGTACCACATATATTCAAATATTTTATTTTCTTGATAGATTTTTATTATAATCCTTAGTCATAACCTCTATTATTTTTTGTGTGTGGCCTCCCTTTTCAAATTACTTGTTAGAAAAAGTCAGGCCCCAGTTAGGAAACATTTTCTTTGCTTCAGAGAAAGTGGTGGCATTTTGAAAGCTCTAAGCTTGGTGTCTTAAAGAGTTTGGACACAGAGCAGCACTGGAGTCCTATAATTATACTGTATTTTGGAGCATGGATTATGACAGGTGTGCAAGCAGGATGAAGTAATAAGAGAGTTGGTAAAACAGTTGAATTTTCACATAATTCACTGGTGAAAAGCTAATCATTAACAGTAATAACAACAGGTCTTTAGGAGAACTAGAGCTTCCAAACCGGCTTAAGGTAATTTTTCCAATCAGAATTTCAAGCACATTTTAATACACTAACTGCAATGTCTTACCCAATCTTTTGGTTTTCAATTCATCCAGAAAATACATAATTCTGCCACATTTCTAATCACAGAACAGATGATATTGTAGAACCTCAGAGACCATCTTGTTCAGCCTCCCATTCAAGATGGATCCTCTTCTTTCATTGTTCCACATACCTTGTCGAGGCCCCAACAAACTGTGCCTCAGTTTGCTTTCTGTAAAATTGAAATAATGGAACTTGTCTCAAAGGGTTGTTAGGAGGATTAATTAGTTTACATTTGTAAAGCCCTTAGAACAATGCCTAGGAAATAATAGGTACTAAATAAATGTTTGTTAAATAAAAACAAATTACTCAAGAGAAAGAATTCTGAGTCCAAGCTAACGGCCCTTAGAAGAAGAGTCGCTGTGTCATTCAGAGAAAATTAAAAACTAAACCCATTGCCATCAAGTTGATTGCGACTCATAGCAACCCTAAAGGACAGAGTAGAACTGGCCCATAGGGTTTCCAAGAAGCGCCTGGTGGATTCGAACTGCAGATCTTTTGGTTAGTAGCTAAGCTCTTAACCACATGCCACCAGGGTTTCCCTAAAAGAACATCTTCTGAGGCCCTGAATTTGATATTCCATCTTCCTTATCAGCAAGACAGACTTTCTGCACTTTTGATGCATCAGCCACTGCAGTAGCTATTGATATTTCCTTAAAACCAAAACGTTAACTCTCAGGAAAGTGCATAAGATATTATCTACAAGAATTATAAGTAGTTAATGAATTCTCAAAAGAATCTGGAGAGCTGTATCAGTTCACTTTGAATAGATTTTTCACTAATGTCCAAACCATACTCATTGAAATCGGGGACATTAACAACGTTACAATAAAATCAGTGGATTGTATTAATGTCAATATCCTGGTTGTGATATGGTACTATAGATTTCTAAGATATTACCACTGGGAGAAACTATGTAACGGATACATGAGATTTCTCTGTATTATTTCTTATAATTGTATATAAATGTATAATTATCACAAAATAGTTTAATTTAAAAAAAATTGTTAAATGCAAGCCAGAGTTCTACCAATTGTCACCATTTCCATTGCAACCCCCTTATCTAAGCCACTATTTTTCTTGCCTGAATTTTCATACCCTCCTAACTTGTCACCTCAATTTTGCCTTTGCTCTCAGTATGATCTATTCTCAATATAGCAGTCTGAATAATCCTTTGAAAATGTAAATTGGATCATGTCACTTTTCAGTTCATCCATCAAGAGAAAAGTGAAAGTCCTTACAAGGCCCTACAAGATGTGGCCTCTTAATACCTCCCTGAACTCCTTAGGGAATTTACTAAGCTTTCCTTAACTTCCCTGCCCCTACTCTACCACAGACTCAATTGCATTGGCCTCTTTCTATTTTTCCAACATATCAATCACACTGCTATCTCAAAACATTTTTTTTTTTTTTCTTGCCCTTCCCATAACCTAGAACACTCTTGCTCCACGTTCCCCATATATGCATGGCTCACTCCTTTACCTTCTTCAGGTCTTTGCTTAGAGTGAGGCCTTCTCTGGCTCCTCTATCCAAAATAGAACCAACCTACCCAAACTCCCACACCAACATTCCTTATCCCTCTTACCATACTCTCATCTGCCTACTATCTCTATAGCAATGATCACCATCTGAAGTACTACATATTTCTCGTGTATTTGTTTATTCTTTGAACAACCATCCATTCACCCTGTGGACCACTAAATTGTAAGCTCCACAGGGTAGGAATTTTGGTCACTGGATTATCCTCAGCAATTAAAATAATGCCTAGTACATTGTAGGTGCCCAATATTTGTTAAACAAGCAAATAGATGAATGAATGAATATACATTTATATATGTTTGGAAGATACATAGTATGGTTATCTGACTTATTTTCTCTATTTATTTCACCACATGCACAAGGCTGTCAATTTTCCAAGTTTGGCAGGGGTTCCCAATATTCAATAACTGAATCAACAAAGCTTATTGAATATGATTATTTGTAACGCTGATCTAATTACTGTGTCCATGATGTTCTCAGACTTACGTGTGCCCAACATTAAACCTATACTTGTGCCTAAAATCAAAAAAACAACACCATTGCCATCGAGTCAATTCCAACTCATAGCGACCCTACCGGACAGATCAGAACTGCCCCACAGGGTTTCCAAAGAGCGGCTGGTGGATTCCAACTGTTAACCTTTTGGTTAGCAGCCGAGCTCTTAATCACTTGGCCACCAGGGCTCCATACTTGTTCCTGATACATAATAAATAATTAACATTTACTACTATTATTATTGCTATTATTATTAATAACAGCCAGGATATTCAGCAAAGATTTTATAGTGTAAATGAGACTTGAACTAGATTTTGAAGTCTCTGCAAGATTTCATTAACCCCAAAACCAAACCCACTACCTTCGAGTCAATTCCAACTCATAATGACCACTGCACCACCTGGGCTAGATTTAGTTAGGCAGAAGTAAGATGCACTCACAAGAAGGCAGTTAGAAGAGAGGCCAAACTAGAATAAAAAGAACCTTAAATGGCTGTCAATCATCACACTCCTCCCAAAAAATGACTCACTTTTCTTCTGAAATACAGTCAGTCACTGATTTAAAAAAAAGTTAAACCTATCCCTAGTAAATTATCTATACTTTCGGAGAAGTCAATGAAAAAGAAAGGAGCAAGTTAGGTGATCAAACACGGCACAAACATACTGAACAGACACTATGATCATTCACCACTGAAGAACTGTCTATTGAGTTTTAAGTTAAGTTCAGAAAAAAGATGGCAGTTACTCTCTGGTGCATTGTCATGTGAGTAGCACTCAGTAACCTGGCTCAATAGGCTTCTTTCAGCTGCTCTTAGTCATGTAATCAGTAAAATCTGGTGCTAGTCCATTTAAACATGTGGCAGTACAGAGTACCACTGTATAATGCCCTCCAAAGGATGAGTTCAGTAACTAAATTGTCTTCAGGTAAGCCCATGAAAGACCATTCTAATTCATTCAACATTTATTGAGTGCCTGCTATGTGCCTGTTAAGTGTTCTAGGCATATGGGGCAACACATCAGTGAACAAAACCAAAACCCTTGCCCTCAATGAGCCTACACT
>NW_004444178.1:165066-167558 GCF_000243295.1 Trichechus manatus latirostris
TCTAGCACTGTAACAAGAATACATAAAGCTTAAAAGTTAGAATTCTTCTTTTTCTGTTTTATTTATTTTGTTGTTGTTGAGAATATACACAGAAAAGCATACACGAATTCAATCGTTTCGACATGTACAATTCAGTGACATTGATTACTTTCTTTGACTTGTGCAACCATTCTCACCGACCTTTTCTGAGCTGTTCCTCCCTCATTAACATAAACTCACTGCCCTCTAGGGTTCCTATCTAATCTTTAGAATTGCTGTTGTCAACCTAATCCCATATAGGTAGTTCTTAAAAGAGTATAATGCTCAAGGCAGACCTTTGTTATTAGTTAGGCTAAACTGCTGATTCTGTTTTAAGATGATTTCACAGGATATTTTTGGTTTAAGGTTTAAAGATTGTCTCAGGGCAATCATTTCAGGGGTTCATCCAGCCTCCACGACTCCAGGAAGTCTAGAGTCCATGAGAATTCAAAATTCGGTTCTGAATTTTCCCCCTTTTGATCAAAGAATCTTTGATTAAAATGTTTAGTAATGGTAGCCGGGCACCATCCATGGTCTCATGGCAAAAGATGCAGTTGTTCAAGAAGGCAATAAGCCACCCATTCCATATCCTCTTCCTCTTCCTGGCTCTCCTTCTTCCTCTGTTGCTCCAGGCAAATAGAGACCAATTGTTGTGCCTTGGATGGCTGCTTGCAAGCTTTCAAGACCCCAGGCACTACAATGAACTAGGAGGTAGAATAGAAGAACTAAACACATTATTAAGCAATTAACCGGGCTGTCCCATGAAACCATGACCCTAAACCTCCAAACTAAGGAACCAAATTCCATGATGTTCTTGGTTATATATAAGCCGCCTTGGAAACCCTGGTGGTGTAGTGGTTAAACGTTTGGCTGCTAACCAAAAGGCCAGCAGTTCAAATCTACCAGGCACTCCTTGGAAATGCTTTGGGGCAGTTCTCCTCTGTCCTATAGGGTCGCTATGAGTCAGAATCAACTCGATGGCAAATTTTTTTTTTTTTTAAGCAGCCTCCACAACTACAGCGACATTTTTTTTTGTGGCTGTTGTAAATATATATATCACACAACTTTTGCCAATTCAGCTTTTTACAGGTGTACTACTTATTGACAGCAAATACAATTGGCTGTGCAACCCTACCCTTAATCAATGTGACTTTTATCTTGAAGCCTAGGATGAGGAAATTAGATACTCCGCTGCTCTGTTTTCACATGATCAGTTTGGATTCTCCTTGCCACATGCTTTTTGTCTGCTTAGCATAATTTTAGAAAAGTGTAAATATTCAAGTAAGTTAGTTTTTTCTTAGATTATCCTATTATATGCAGCTCTATCAACTCATATTTTAATATTTCCACATTTTTATTTTATCACTAGAATATACACAAGAGAAATCATTGACCAAGCCATATGTTCAACATTTAACCACCTGGTATATCAGATGTTTAAGATCAACTGTACTTAATCATAAAACTCATAGATTTCAAGACTGAAAGATTACTTAGAGATTTTTTTTTTTAAATATTTGTTAGTTTTTATTTAACCTTGACCTCAAGCTGCTCAAATCTATTGGCAACATTTGGCTATTGCAACATAATGCTGTGTAGCAACCAATTTCAAAATCTCAGTGGCATAAAACAATAAACATTTATTACTCATGAGTTTGCAGGTCAGCTGGGGAGCTCTGCTTCATATGTTTTCCATCCCCTTCTTGGGCTAGTGCTCTAGTCAGACATATTCTTCTAATGGCAGTGGTGCAGCAGAAGAGATCAAACAAGCACATGTCAAGCCTCTGTCTGCTAACATCCCATGAGCCAAAGCAAATCTCATGGCTAAGCCCAAAGTCAAGGGGTAGGAAAATACACTCTGACTACCTTGAAGTTAGACGACAGGAGAAGCATTAAATTTTCATAGCAAAGTTTGTAGATATAGAAAGAGATGAAGAACTGGGGTAAATAACTCAATCTACCAAGGTTAGATGTAGAATGTGGTATATATAGAATAAAATGAGCACAGGCTCCTCTGCAAGAGTCAGTAGTTTCATATATTCCATTTCAAGACAACCTCAATAATCTCAAAAATATTTGTGATGAGGAAAACAAGAGAGGACATAGATGTCTTACTATGAATTTATCATAAGTTGGAAACATATCTTCACTTCGTAATAACAGTTTATACTTTTCAGAAGACATTATTTGGTCCTCACTGTGCTAAATGATTCAAAAACACTGTGAACATTTGTCCTTCCAAAACCTCTGTGAAGAAATTATTTTAATCCACATTTTACAGGTTAGGAAACTGAGGCAAGGAGGCTAAGTGACTTGTTTAAGGTTCACAGATCTGTCTGATCCATAGCCCAAGCACACCTCCGGTACTCTATAAAGCCTCATCAAATTGTCTCATCAAAAGAATTTCAAGGTGAAAGCCACTACAAGAAAAATTCAAATGAGATAGTAAAAGGGAGGGGCTGTTCCTCCTTATT
>NW_004444178.1:168783-169723 GCF_000243295.1 Trichechus manatus latirostris
TTGGCAGTGATTTGCATGTTTAAAAATGATCACATTCAGAATGAATCCGAACTGCTTAAAGTCTCTTCTTTAATGTTTATTTTCTTGAACTGAATTAAAAATCAATGTTGTGTTGTTGTTGTTGTTTCCAGAAGCAAATTTGCATTTATATCCTATTTATTTCTAAAAATGGAAGCAAGATAGAGCTCTAACTTCATGAAGTCAAAATAGCTGATGCTTGGTTTGAAATATCTTTTCCTAGGAAGACCAGAATAAAAGGCACAGCATATTGTCTTATTGCAACAGGATAAGTTGCTTACGGAGAGGTTAAATTCTTACTCTGTTTGGTGAAAATATAAGTTGATGTTTAATTTATGGGACAGATCCCTCAAATTTTCCTCATGACTTTCTGATAGAGGCAGAGGAGGAAATAATGATGGCCACGTTGGTTAAAGAGCACCAAAATTCATAATGTACAATAAGTTTGGGGAAAAGAATCTGACTTTATTATAGGAAACTTTACATTACATCATTAACAAGCAAATACCATTCTGTCTTGTTCATAAACCATTTTATTATACTTTGGCAAATGAACTTCTCCACAGCCTTTTATAGTAGATGTTTTATACTTAATTTTACAAGTTTTCTTGGTGATTTTTTTTTATTATAATTAAGAACTTACTAAAATGCACAGATCGTCCAAGACTGTAAAGTTTATTGGGTGGTGCTCATTACTATCTCTGAGCTTAATAATTCTAGAATATTTCTGATTCTCAATAATTAGCAATATTTATGTAGAAAATGTTACAGATACTGCTAAAGACCCACTCATCCTCCATACCTTCTTCCTTTTTTTCCCAAAGTAACCAATATCCTAACATTTGTGTATTATTTCCAAGCATTCTTCATGTTTTAGCATATACATACATGTGGTATTTTAAAATATTTGTGTATTGTTAAA
>NW_004444178.1:169823-170677 GCF_000243295.1 Trichechus manatus latirostris
CATCACACCTTATTTCAGGTCAACAGTGTGGAAGGAGTAGATTTCAACTCTTTTGCTGATTCTGTCTAACTTAGAGATTAGTATAGCCCCCCAAAGAAGTTTTGAAAACTTGGGGACCATGGTACAGTGGCTGGCTTCACAAGCTTGTGGCCCAGCCAACCTGAATACAGCCCCCATCTCATCCCCACCAACAGATTCCTTTCCTGACAATTAAACTCCTTCCTACTGCTTATGGTTTCATTTGTCTATGAGCACTATGCTCAGGAAAGCTTTTGGTGAACCCACTTGTCTCTTCCATTTTCATAGATGAGTAGATAAAAAAGAGAAAAGTATTTCTTTCAAATATAATACTATATAAACTGTATTCATGAGAATTCTTCTGGGTACAAGTTCCAGAAACCCAATGCAAACTAGCTTAAGCTGAAAAAGGAATTTATTAGAAGTACTAAATTATTTCACAGAACAACCAAGTCATGAAAAGAGCAGAGCTGAAGTTGGACCTGAGGACCTGCTAGGACCAGGGTCTTGAGGCTTGAGGTTTTGGGTGTCATTAGGACTTGTTCTGCATCTTTCATCTCTGCCTCCCTCTGCACCTGGCTTCATTCTTCTGTCCTGCTGTAAATCAGCTTTCTCTACCTAGTAGCAAAATGAACACCAGCAATCTTTGAGCTCCATATACAATATTTCATTAATTCTAAAATATAAATATTTTCACCTTTTAACATCTCTGAAACCAGTGTGTACTTGTGATATAGTGACTGGCCTACTCACATTCATCACTGTGAGGCAGTAATTGTGATACAGTGATTATTGCCTGCTCTTGTGTATCAAAAAATGCAGAATGGGAGTCCATA
>NW_004444178.1:170850-172731 GCF_000243295.1 Trichechus manatus latirostris
TTTTCCTAACTTGAGTGATTTCTTGATTTTATCTATTTAATCAACTTTATTAATTAAACTGCAAATCACTAACAAGCCAGAGTTTAATCTCTGGATACAGTAACTAGTGTTTAGTTTGTGAGAGTGACCTCTTTAATGGCAACACGGTATTTTTTCTTACCAGTTTAAAAAAAAAAAAAATCACTGTCTGGACCCACCTGACTTCCTTGTAGGGATGCAATTTCTCTTTTAATGCCTATATTTTATTAACAACAGCCAATTCTATTTGAATTACTAAAGTAAAACTTTTCTTCCCATTGAGAAAGGGTTAAGATATTAGTCTTTCAATCTGTGATAGTTGCATGAGAATTGGGAAATGAAGTTATGAAGGGCAACTGCAGAGATCTCAAATAAAGGATCAGAGATGTCAGAGAAAGGGAAAATATTAGATTAACAGAAAAATGCATGCAAACAAAATTATCAGGTTACTCGCTCTGATCTGAGCTCAGCATTCAAATCTTGTTCCTTTTGCCCTGGGTCACTTTTCCCTTATCTACAACTGAGGCATCCTTTTAGTTTGCCCAATCCTTCCATTTCTTTTATCACTTCTATCAACTGAACAACACTTCCAGCCAGCTGTTCAGTTCTTTTGGTTTTCTTGCCCTTAAAAAAACCTTTTTGTACATATCCTTTGTATTTCATATTTATAGAGGAAATAAGGTCCAAATTAAGGTTGGCTTTACTTTTTATGGAGTTTCTCTAATAATTTTCTTTTTTTTTTCTTTCTCCTTTTCTTGAAAAATAAAATCAGCTACCATTCTGTCTAGAATTTTAGATCTGCTCTTGTTTGGGAGTGGCTGATGTGAACAAGAGAACTCCTTTTGAGTAACATGGTCTCATTCCTAAAGCTATATTGTTACTGACCAAACGTAGAGTCTATAAACAGAAAAATCAAAATTAAACATATCATTAATTGGGGTACCACTTTTATTTCAATTGTGATACAAAAAAAAGAACACTTATTTGCCTACTGAAGACCCTTGGCTTTTCTGAAAACTGTTCTTCTATGAAATTACTGACTTGGGCGTAGAGTGTACACATTATGTTACATTCAAAGACATTATGTTTCACTAAGTCAATATCCCTCATCTCTGTATGAGGTCCTTAATAGTTTACACTGAGTTTTCAAATCACAATACCATTTAATCCTTAGAATCATCAAATAATATAATGGGAAGGACACCCTTGCTAATTTATAGATGAGAAAATTGAGTTTAATCAAACTAGGTGACTTACCCAAGATCATTGGTCAAGTTAAGTGGGAGAACTAGGGGTGAAACTCCAGGCTGCTGACATCTGGTAAATGATGTATGTTTTTCTTCAAAATTTTATAGTATCATTTGTTATATCATCATTGCCAAATTTTAAAATTAAAATAAAATACCCTTAATTTTTGACATCTTAACATAATTGCCTTCATTATTCAAGCTACTTTTCAGTCCTTGTCCATTTACATACATCCTGCAGAATTAATAAACAATTTTGTATTCTGCTTTTTTTTACTAAGTATTCCATGATGGAAGGGCCTCTATTTCATTTGCCAGCTGTATCCCCAATATCTACTGAAGTGCCAGCTTAATTTGGTGAACTGAATTGAGTTGAATTAAACTGAATAAGCTGGGTTGAGTTAAAAACTACATCTTCATTATCACTATTCTAATTTAGATTTTTCCAAATATTACCCTGAAAAATTAAGAAGACATAGTAGCTACTTGTACCTCATAGGCACTAAATTAATATTGTTTGCATGAGTGAGTGAATGAACAAACCCTCATATAAGTGAGCAGATGCATTAATCGATAAAATAAGCATTAAACGTTCTGCATCTCTTTGAAGTTGCTA
>NW_004444178.1:174098-175700 GCF_000243295.1 Trichechus manatus latirostris
ACTTGTGGTATTTCTTTTACAGCAGCACTAGATGACCAAGACACTGGGTGTTACCCTCCAAAGTCACTGATCTCTCAAAAATGAGGGCTGGATCCACTTTTCATGGTATCTTATTGGTCAACCCGTGGACTGCATGATCACCCAGTGTTTTAAGGAACACAAATTCTCAAACTGTCCTAGATCACAAAAACTGGGAAGTTCTCATGCAGACTACATTCTCCATTACAGAGACCTGAGCTTCTGTGACTCAGGCAAAACCATCAGGAGGTAGTCCCAAAAGAACTCAAGCATCGACATATATACACTCAACACCTGAAATGGGTTGCAACATTAGTCAAGATTGGAACTGGCTGCTTAGCAACAAATTCCCTCTCCCCTTCTCTCCTTTCCCATCATCTCCATCCCTTTGCCACTAAAGGCTGTGCATTAACTAGGTTTTATATATTGTTGAGAAAACCCTTAAAGAGTGAGTTGCCTGGGTTTGCCTGGGTTTGCCTGTGACATTTTGGGGGCATGAACCATTCTGAGAACGTGATGCAGCTATGAATACTCTCCAGAAACATGCACATTCACAAATAGAAAACCCCAAATACAATTTCAATGAGAAGGCTAAAACGGTACCTTTTTGTCTAAGATTGACTTTATATGGGCCATGTTTTGATGCTTCTTAGAATCATTACAGATCTTGAACATGAAGAAATAAAGAGAAATGAAAGATCATATCATACTCCCTACACCACCCCTATGTACTTAACCATCTCATGTGTCTTGGAGATTTGTCCAGACAGTTGAGCTCAACAGTTCAGAGCTTAATGAGTAAATTCTCTTTGTGGAGAGTTTTCGACTTATAGGCTATTAGCAAATTCTGAGTTTTCTTGGGAGGAAGTCAAGATTTTTTTTACAGTAAAAAGATGAAGGAATACAGTTTATCTTATTTTTCAGTACTTAATACTCATATGAAAAGTAATGTCAAAATACTCTTGCAACTGAAATTTCCACTTTTTAACTGGCTTATATGGTGCTGTATTAAAAAAAAAAAAACCTAAGTTTCTAAGTTCTAGGTAAATATAATAAACAAAAACTTGTTTATATATTAAACAGCCAAATATAACAGCTGAAGTTCAATGTTCCTTAAATGACAGTATATCCTTAAGATTTAGAAGTATAGAAACATCAACAAATAATATAATTATGAGAATGGCTGCTTCAATTTTATAATGAATTGTAAAAATCTACATGCAAAATAAAAAAAAAGAAGCATCCAATATCTAAAACTAACTCCAAGGACATGAAAATATAATTCTCAGCAGAAATAAGCCACTATATCTACATTTCAATATAAAGTTTAGTTCAAGATCATTTACTCTCAGATGAACAGATAGTTCTCTAGTCAAAGTAAATTTTTCTGTTAAGGTGGCATATTTCTTGAAAATATTACAGAGGACTAACATACTTGAGAGATGCATTTGGGAATTTAAATGCGATACAACAACTAAATGATTATTTGTGCAGATGAATCCTTACTTATAAGGAGTTTCTAACTGCTGTTTGCAGTGCAGCCCTCTTTAAAAGAGTCACAAGAGATAAAGAAATTGTTACAAG
>NW_004444178.1:176977-178218 GCF_000243295.1 Trichechus manatus latirostris
CATAACATCATGCCAAAAGTCTTAAATCAACTCCAAGTCCAAAATCTCATCTTCTGAATCATATAAATCAAATATGAGTGAGACATTATGCATATTTCATCCTGGGGAAAAATTCCTCTTCATCTGAGAACCTATGAAATCTAGACTACCAGTTATCTGTTTCCAAAGTACAATGGTGGAACAGGCACAAGGTAGACATTTCCATTACAAATGGGAGAAATTGGAGGGAGAGAAAAGATAATGGGCACCAAGCAAGTGCAGAACGTACTACACTTGCTCTCAAGGCTTGAAGATAATTATCTGTTCTTTGAGAATATCTGGGCAATGGCCGCACCCTTCAGACTATGAGTGTTGGCCATGTCCTCTGGATTCTAGGTGGAGGCCCCTTGATCTGGGCTTCAGCTTCGTCTCCTAGGCCCAATGGGGCGACAACTCTGGCCCCTCAGCTTTGAGCGGCCCCATCCTCCTAGTCCATCTGAGCGGCAACCCCATCCCCTTGTCCCTGGTAGGCCTGGTTCTTCTGTCCTTTGGGCATGGAAGCCCTTCCCTCTTAGCTTTAGGTAGAGGTCCCATCCCCCTGGCACACCTTAATGGCAGCCCCACACTCCAGAGTTGGCGAAGATCTGACTGTTTGAAAACTAGGAGGCTGTGGCACCACCCTTTGAGATCCAGGAGACCATGGCCCACCCTTTGAAACAACCAAGAAGGCCCTGCTTCCCATGCTCCTTCCAACAGTTCTGCTGATCTCCAAGCTGCTCCAGGGATGGTCCTTTTCTTTTCTTGGAGGACAACAGATGTAGTTCCTTCGGCCTACTTCCTGCCTATAGAATTCCAAGAGGCAGACAGCATTCTTTCCTTTCGTTCTCTGTCCTCTTCAGTCTAAGCTGATGAGTTTTCTGCTGTGGTAGTTTGTTAGATCCATCAGTCACAGGATTAATCTCTTTAACAAAGGATTCTGTAGCCATATCCTTGGTGAACATTCTAGGACACGTGTCCTTAGTTTGTACAACAGAATTTTCCAAATTTTTAAGTTCTGTTTTCATTTCACATAGTTCGTTTTTAAGTCTATCTCTTTCTTCTCACATTTTACTACAAGTGGCAAGCAGAAATCATGCAGCCCCTTTAAGATCTTACTTAGAAATCTCATCAGCTAGATATCCAAACTTATCACTCATAAATTCTACCTTCCACCAAAAATGTGAACATAATTCAGATAAGTTCTTTGCCATTGCATAAAAAGC
>NW_004444178.1:178811-184894 GCF_000243295.1 Trichechus manatus latirostris
GCCTCATTTACATAACAAAGACAACCCTTTCTTAAATGGGATTATAACCACAGACATAGAGGTTAAAATTTACAACAGATTTCTGGGGGACACAATTCAATCCATAGCACTGTGTATCATTCTTTTCCTAATATCCTATTATCGTTTAAGAGAGTTCCACTACAGCCTAATCCAGCTATTCCAAGATGATCCCTGGTCTCTCTACCTTTAACTCTTCTCTTCTTTAAACCCAAATAATTTACTACCTTAAGGATACAGCCACATCTCTCCACAAATAAAAAGTCTGGTGTGTGTGTGTGTGTGTGTGTGTGTGTGTGTGTGTGTGTGTGTATACTGGCTTTTTATTATATTATTATTTTTTAACTGAAGGGCTCTCCTCCCAAATTTAACTTTAGTAAGGATTTCAGAACTCTTGCATTTTTCCCTCTGCTAAATAAATACTATGGCTTTCATATTTGGTATTATAACAATTTATATGTTTCCTAGAAAATTTTCTTACAGTGCTTGTATTCGTAAATCTTGTCTGTCTAAATAGAAAGTAAACTCCAGGAAGTCAGAGAATATATCAATTATCTATTTAGGCCCCAAAGATGGTTTCTACTGTTAATAAGATATCCTCCTGACCCTACTCCCTACCATCAAGTGGGGGGAAACTCAAAATGCAAGGAATGAGATAAGCCATTTGTAGAAATGACCCATTATCCAATCAAAGTGGCCATGTACAAGCCTCAGGAAAGTATAGATGAACTGGGATTGTAACTAAGAATATCTATATCCAAGTAGAGTTGCATTTTAATCACTCGGTATAAAGAATGACATAAGCAAAGGAGAATTGTCTGAATGGTCTCTCTAAAAGAGATTAAGCATTCAATGATTGAATTATATCTCCAATTCTTTGAGTCCAATGACCCCAAAGCACAGAGCATCTCAACCCATCCACCAATCGGGAACTCAGGTCTGAAGATCCACACAAGCTCTCTCCTTGGTCCTATCCCAGCCTCACTGAGCAACCTCTGGATCATAATTTGTCCTTATAAGAAGATTAGCCACAGAGAAAATGCATTGATCAGCAAACATGATTTTTGGATCCACTCAACACATACAGTTCTCAATGTAAATTAATAAATTGGCTTTCTGGTTTTTATTCATCAATCTCTATTAGTTTCTTCTGTGTGAGTCTGCCCCTTGAGGCAGATTTGTTCTTGGCAGCTGACAAGTGATATTTTTAAGCCTGTCAGGACCTGGCCAGATTAGGGAGTGGGAGAATTGTCTAAGGTAACCTGACCTACGTGTGTGCTTTTCCATTCTGAGAGGCAATGGCCCTAGTCATTTTATGCCCAATCTGTTATTTCTTCTGTTTTCTATCTTTATAAGCTTTGACTAAGGATATATCTCTACACATGCCTTTGATTGAACAGCTTCACAACTAGTGTGAGGAAACACAGTGTACAGATTACAGATAGTTACGCTCTCAGGGTGGACAGATGGGAAAGAGTGGGCTGGAATGCACTGACCAGTTCCCACCAGCCACCTGCTACCTCATCCATCTATCTGAGAATGTCATGTTATTATTATCATTTTCTCTAATAAGAAAAATATTGGTAAGCACTTACTTAAAACACTCTACTTCTCAGTCACCTAGTAGCTCCACCTTGTTTCCATCATCAAATAATAAACATATCAGGACCTTCAAGTCCTTTCACAAGTTTACTTTTTTCCACCTACCCAATGTTATCTCTTGGCAAAATCTAGCCACACCTCTTATTCTTATGAAGTAAGCCATACTGTGAACTATTGCATTCCTCATCTCCCTGTCATCCTTGAGTCAAACTGACCTGCAACTATGAACAGTCACTTACTTCTGAGACCACTTACTTGGAGAAGTTTTCCCTAATGAATTTAATCCTGAGGCAAATCTGCAGCATAAGTAACCAGTTTTGGTTGCTAGTTATACCCCAATGCTCATGCTCCTATTCTTACATAGTAACGGAAATTTTATGGGCACATCCCACCTATCCAAAAATCACATTTCCCAGTCTCCCTTGCATCTAAGTGTATCCACTGGAGTTTGAATTTAGGTGATACGTCACTTGCTGAAAATTAAGCACACTCTAGACAGTATCACTCTCCCTTGCAACCCTGTAAGAATTCAAATGTTCTTCAAACTTCTTTTTTTCCCTCAACATATACACCACATTCTTCTTGAGAAAATAGTATATGTACTTTTCTCCACCTCCTTACAATCTTAAAGCTGTTCCTTATTGCTTGACTACATGAGCACTTTACCCACATTATCTCTTCTCAAAATTATAAAATGTTCTACAGAGAATGGTGTCAAGAAATGTTAAGAGTCTGAAATTTTACCTTACAAACAAGTTAATAAGTTATCCTGCCACAGTTTCACAAATGCTAGCAGAAGACATGAGACTCTAGGGTCAAAGACAAAGGACTATATTGTACATGGTACAGCAGTCAGCACGAGTTTCATGCTCACATCAATTCCCCCTTGTCCTCAAATCCCATGAGGGAGACATGGAAGGATTGAGATGTATGCTGCATACATCTCACATATGTGCCACATATGAGAAACACCAAGTTAGGAAACCTCTAGTCTTTTATAATGAGCTAAAAGCAAACCTGTCCTTTGCCCAGAGAGAGACATTATTATACTTGATAAGAAATAAATCTGCCCTTTGCTACAGAGGGAGACACTATATCTTCTAAGGCTGTTTGTTGTACAAACATCATTTAAAAGGGTTCAGACTGAAGATTGTCAGTTCCTCTGCTCTTAAAATGTCTAGAAATGCAAGAGACCTATGGAGAATTTTCTCCCAATAAATGGCAATGGGCCAGACTTGAGCATAGGCTGTACAAAGAAATGAAAACATCAGCTCAAAGTAACCTCTATTTCCATACCCCCCCATTCCCCTACCAATGATCAAAGAAAAGAACAAGGGCAGTATTAACAATGTTTAAAGGAAAGATAAACTGTCTGCACAGCCAAAGTGGACATAAACATCAAGTAATTATCCACTGAATTCAGGTTAAAGAGTCAGTCCATCCATGTTCTGAGTGGCCAGCCCCAGTGCATTATGCAGGTAACCCCGTCCCTCATACCTCAATCTCTGACAAACCAGGGGACAAGAATTTCAAAGTGGTGCTGGGAACAAAAGGGTCTTTCAGACACTTGAATAAAGCTGGCTGATAAAAGATGAGGTTAGGTGACCCACTGAGCATCCAGAGAAACAAATCATCTCCAAATAGGACTCTCATTAATTTGAGTTCTTTCTGTGGTGATTTTTTTTTCTTTTTTGTTTCTCTCCCTTTCTCCTCAACCATTTTACCTGACCCCCACAAATGTAGCCCAAAGCTGATAGCACTTACTGTATGACAGTCATAGTTTCAAGCATTTTTTACATATTAATTGATTTAATACAACACTCAATGAAGTAGATACTATTAGCATCCCCATGTTACATAAGAGAAAACTGAGGTATAGGAAAAAAAATAAGTAACTTGTCCAAAGTCACACAGCTAGTAGAGTGCGCAGCCAGGATTTGCATATAGGACGTCTGACTCTATAGTTCATGTTTCTCATCACAACACGGCATCACCTCTCCATGTTAACAACCTGTCATATGGTCTTCCATATGCTTCTTCTTGTCAAAGAATAATATACAAAGACATAGCCACCCAAGTGGGGATTTGGGATATTTTTGGTCAGTGTCTGTTTCCTAAAATTGAGACTATTATATCCATTTCTTTGTGTCTTCTGGCTTTTATCACTTGGAAATCTTTCAGTTAGCTGAAAAATACCCAATTTCCTTTTTTTAATGAAACACAATATTCCATTGCATGGATGTACCATAATCTATTCAACAATTACTCTATTCATGAGCATTCACCTTGTTTCCAATTTGTTGCCATCATAAATATTCTAGCAGTGAACTCCTTGTACATAAATCCTTATGTACCCACGCTTTTATTTCTATGGGCTTAATTCCCAAGTGCAGTTCTGCTGATTAAAGGGTATGTGTATCTCTAAATTTAATAGACAACACCAGATTGCTTTCTCAAACACTCTGAGTCACATTTCACCACCAAAGTGTGAGAGCATCCCTGTCCCACATCCCCATCAGAGTAGACATAATTGTTCTTTTAAAATGATACCAATCTTCTGGTATAAAGTGGTATCTTATTGCCATTTTAAGTTGCATTTACAAAGCATGAACTTGAGATTCTTGCCAAATGTGGATTGGTCATTTAGATTTGGCTCTTTATCAATTGCAGAGGCAAATCTTTTTGCGCATTTTTAATGAGGTTGTTTTTGTGTTCCTTATAAATTTTAAGGGTTCTGTTCATATAAATATTAGCCCTTTTCTGCCATTTGCATTTCAATTTTTCCCAAATCTATCACTTCTAGTGAATTTCTTTACAGAAATTTAGTTATTGAGGTTATATTTGTCATGTCTTTTATAGACTATAGACTCTGAGTTTCCTGTCTCTGATAAGAGCTCTCCAATCCCTAAGTTTTACATTAAAAAAATCTACATTTTCTTCTAAAAATTGTTAATGTTTAATGTAAAATTTTAATATATCTGAAATTAATTTGTGTATATGATATGAGGTAGGCTTCTACATTTATTTTCTTCCAAATGGAAAGCCAGTTGTTCCAAAATCCTTTGTTAAACAAATTATGCTTTTTCTATTGAATTGAATCTTTTTCACATACTAAATTCTCATATTTGCTGGCATATACTTCTGGACACTATTCAGCTTCATTGATCTATTTGCATTTTGGGGGCCAAGAACACTGGAATGATAAAGACTAGATGAGAGGGGGAAAGGAAATGAGCAGAAATTTGTACAAACCAGTAAAAATAAAGAGAAAACACAGCAGAATAAATAGTAAAGAATTTCAGATAGAAGTCTATTGTCAGACTAAATATGAACATTTTCTATCGAGCTTTGCTTCTATTGTCACCAGCTAGCACAAGTTACCAAATCACTTGAAGAGCAACACTAAAGTAATGAATTCTTGTATATCATCAATAGTAGGGAATGTTGTCACAAGAACATGGTTCCCTGCTTTACATAAAGACTAGGCTAATTTGGTGTATTTTTTGAAAAATAAATGTCACAGTAAATTTAAAACTTGTTTTTTGTTTGGTTTGGTTTTGTTTGTTTCATCAGAAATACTGAAACTTTGCCATTATTACTATCATATACCCCAAATATTTCTGTGGTTGACATTATGTTATCTGAAGGATGTTGGCAGGCAACTATCACCTAAATAACAACTGCTAATATTTTTGTGATTTTATATTTAACCTGAGGAATATTGGTAGGCAAAAACTCAAATAAATGACAGTTGTTCAAGGTATCATCATGGCCTTGCTGCCTTCTTAGCAGCTTTAGCAAAGAGATGGATGAGTTGTAACCAATGAGAAAATTGTTGAATCTTTAAAGCATGTTTCCTCTCACTATCTTGTGCCTTGTGGATAGCTTACCTTCTACATTTCACAATTTTTTTCAGTGTGGGAAACACTGTGGTAATATGAAGTATTGCTTTCATCCTTAGGGATCTGGGGTAGTTTTGTCATTATCATCATAGTTGCTATTATTTTAGCAGTGTTCTCTTGGTTGCTGCACATTCATTAAGGTGAAGTTATGTGAACAACATTGAAAACAATACCTGTACAGTTAAGGTATATTTAACTCACCTGTTGGAACTGACTCAGTGGCAATTAACAACAACAACATATTCACCATATAGCATCTTGGCAATGTCAGGTTTATTCAAGTAAAATTTTTCTGTAACCTCAGTTTCTAAAGCATATGTACCCTTTATTTAGTATAATGGTTCATTAACAATATGGAGAAAAGTGGAATAATAGGCATTCCTGTCATTCCTCTGCATCTAGTCTTGATTTTAGTTGGAGATTGAATTGCCTGGCGTTCTCACTTTAATAATTGCTGAGGCTGACTTTTATGAGGCTATCATGAAGAACGCTTCAAGCTTTCAAGGGAATATCATTTAAAAGACAGAAAATTAGATGCTGATATGCCTAAGTAATTGCTAA
>NW_004444178.1:185133-193464 GCF_000243295.1 Trichechus manatus latirostris
ACTATGTTACTTAGTCTATGTTCAGTTTAAAAAAAAAAACATAATCAAAAACATCTACTTCATGCAGAGGGACGCTATACTTCTATCACCCTAATGGTGTGAAAATGTAATGATGTTTTCCTACAAAAGAAAACCTCTTTTCTTTGATGTCTGAGCTTGCCTTCCATTACCACAGCCTCAGTAAGATGAGAAGAAAACACACATTACCCACACTATCAAAGATGGCACAACTGTGCTGCTGACAAGTATACGCTTAATTGCAGGATTTAAAATTATGTCTCCGCTTTTGATTTTCATGGTGACAACTTTTTACTAAAGCAATATAAGTAGTATTACCTAAAAAGAGTAGATGCACTGTCCTATTACTTCACAAAGCTGTACACAAAAATGAAGTCAAAATCATAAAGATGTTCAGTCTAAATGATGAATTACTGTGCTCTGTCATCTTTGTGATTTTACTTCACTCTGGGACATTTAATTTAACATAAACTTAAGACTGTTTGCATAAGGATGAAACTCACATTTTTCTGAGAAACACAAATTAAAATAGGGCCTAAATGATTACAAACTAAATGTATAAGACATTCTAGTAGCTATTATACTTTCCCCATCCAATTAAAAGGTGGTATTCCAAATTAAAAGGTAGTCTGTGAAAATCACTCTGTCTTAAGCATGCATGTTCACAAACACACACACACAGATTATGGTTTACCAAAAAGAATAACTTACTTTGCAAGGCTGTGGTAAGCATTAAACTAGATAACACATTGCAAATCACCTAGTCCAACATTAGGTTAATAATAGATTATATTATCATTTTTACAGATAGGAACAACATATAAAAAATGAAGATCTTAAGATTTATAACACTTCACAGAAATGGAAGGGCAGGGAAAACAAACGAGAAGAGCAGACAGAGAGAGAATGAGGTAAAGAGAAGAGCTGACTGTGGGAGAAGAGGACAAGAAGGCTGGGTTGGGCATTGGGTAATCTGCTCCGATGGAAGGTGGTTGAGCTCTTTTGACTACAAAGTCTACATCCCAGGGACGTCTCAGGTTTGTAACAATGATACCTACTAGAATTTTCTGACACTGCTCAAAATAGAATTCCCTGTCAAAGAGGTTGAATAAGCCTCCACAGGAGCTCAGGTAGATTGACATATTCAGCGCTCCAATGCACATTAGGATTCTAGGTATCCTAAGTGAATTCTGGCTATAAAAGCCCACAGTGTATGAATTCTGATTAAAGGTAAACCAAAAAAACCACACCTGCTGCCATCAAGTCGAGTCCGACTCATAACAACCCTATAGGACAGAGTTGAACTGCCCATGGGGTTTCCAAGGAACAGCCAGTGGATTCAAACTGCCAACCTTTTGGTTAGCAGCCAGGTTCTTAACCGCTGTGCCACCAGGGCTCCCTGACTAAGGCCAGTGGGCAGGAATAGAGAAATCTCATTTGCTTTCTCAGGCTGGTATCAGTTTCTAGACCTTCAGGACATGGGAATGCTGGCTTGATTCTGGGAGTCTGAGCTGCTCTGCTAAGAACCCAAAATTTCTGGACTGCTCTTCTTCCATGCATATACAAAGCTCTCAGGTTCACCTAAATTCCCTAAGGGTCCTGAAAACTAAAGCCAATATATTAACCGGAGCAGCAGTTGTCCAAATAAGACACTACCAGCTATATGATGGTCCAAATCTATCATTATTCATGTTTCCTAAAATCTTGAACACCTTGCCAACACAGCTATAAGGAATAAAGTTCCTGTATGCACCACACAGGAAGACACTCAAAAAGATGGATTGACACAGTGGCTCCAACAATAGGTTCAAACATAGAAACGATCATGAGGATGGCACAAGACCAGGTAGTGTTTTCTTCTGTTGTACATAGGGTCGCTGTGATGTTCTGTTATACATAAGGTTGCTATAAGTCTGAACCGACTAGATGGCACCTAACAACGACAACAATTTGAGTTTGTGGCACCTGTGAAGGAGACCAAGTAAGTAGGGGTCAGCAAATGTGGAAGTGGTTTTGGAATTGGGTAATGGGCATAGGCTGGAAGAGTTTTAAGGTGCCTAACAGTAAAAGCCTAGATAGCCTTGAAGAGACTGTTGGTAGAATTATGGATGTCAAAGGCAATTCTGGTGAGGGCTCAGGAGTGAGGAGAGCTATAGAGAAAGTCCCGACTGTCTTAGAGAATACATATGGCACTTGCAACAGAATGTTGCTAGAAATGTGGACCTTAAATGTGCTTCTGGTGAGGCTTTAAAAGAAAATGATGAACATGGATAATGGAGGAAGGGTGATGCTTTTTATGTTGTGGCAAAGTACTTGTCTGAATTACGTTCAAATGTCTGATGGAAGGCAGAAACTGTAAGTGATGAACTTGGATATCTATCTGATGAGATGTCTACGCAAGATCTTAAAGCGTATGCATGGTTTCTCCTTGCCGTTTATAGTAAAATGTGAGAGGAAAGAGATGGACTTAAAAAAGATCTAAGCAAAATGAAAACAGAACTTAAAAATTTGGAAAATTCTGTTGTACAAACTAAGGACACGTGTCCTAGAATGTTCACCAAGGACATGGCTACAGAATCTTTTGTCAAAGTGATTGAGCCTGTGACTGATGTATCTAACAAACTACCACAACAGAAAACCAATCGGCTTAGACTGAAGGGGACAAAGAAAGAGCCAAAGGAAATAACACTGTCTGCTTCTTGGAATTGTACAGGCAGGAAACAGGCCAAAGGAACTACATCTGTTATCCTTCAAGAAAATAAAAGGACTATCCCTGGAGCAGCTTGGAGATCAGCAAAACTGTTAGAAGGAGCACAGGAAGCAGGGCCTTCTCAGTTTCAAATGATAGGGCCATGGTCTCCTGGATCTCAAAGGGTGGGGCTACAGCCTCCCAGGTGTCAAAGAGTCAGATCTTTGCCAACTTGGTTCTGGAGTGTGTGACTGCCATTAAGTTGTACAAGGTGGATGGGGCCACTGACCAAAGCAGAGGGGGCAGGGCTGCTACACCAAGGGGCAGGAGAATGCGGCCTGCTGAGGCTGAGGGGGTGGTACTGTCACTCAAATGGACTATGAGAATGGGGCCACCTAAAGCAGAGGGAGCAGAGTTGCTGTCCCAGCAAACCTGGAAAGTGGAGCTGAAGCCCAGGGCCGAGGTTTCTCCACCCAGAATCCAGAGAACGTGGCCAACACCCAGAGTCTGGAGGGCATTGTTATTGCCCAGATGGTCCCAAAAACAGACTTATTTTCAAGCCTTGGGAGCTAATGTAAAGTGTTCTGCTGGGTTTTAGATTTGCTTGGTGCCCATTATCCCTTCTTTCCTTCCAATTTCTCCCATTTGTAATGGAAATGTCTATCTTGTGCCTGTCCCACCATTGTACTTTGGAAACAATTTGTAGTCTAGATTTCACAGGTTCACAGATGAAGAGGAATTCTTCCCCAGGATGGAAAATGTGAAA
The DNA here is from genome assembly GCF_000243295.1 of Trichechus manatus latirostris. Taxonomy (NCBI): domain Eukaryota; kingdom Metazoa; phylum Chordata; class Mammalia; order Sirenia; family Trichechidae; genus Trichechus; species Trichechus manatus. The sequence continues at coordinate 188,607 of NW_004444178.1, forward strand.
AGTCTTACCCATATTTGATTAGATGATTCAGAAGATGAGATTTTGGACTTGGAGGTGATTTAAGACTTTCGGGATGATGTGATGGGGTGAATGTGATTTGCATGTGGCAAAGACATGAATTTTGGGGGACAAAAGGTAGAATGTTATGGATTGAATTATGCCCCTTAAAAATATGTGTTGTAAATCCTAACCTTTATGCCTGTAGTTATAATCCCATTTGGGAATGGGTTGCTTTTGTTGCATTAATGAGACAGGATTAGTGTAGGATATAACTTGAATCAATCTCTTTTGAGATATAAAAGACGTTAAATGCAATCGTTATGGGGGAACAGAAATGCCAACCCACGTGAAGACTGCCCAGAAGCAGAAGCTCAAAGAGGCGAGGACTTTTCCCCAGACCCTACAGAGAAAGAAAGTCTTCCCCTAGAGATGGCATCCTGATTTCAGACTCCTAAACTGTGAGAAATAAAGTTCTATCTGTTAAAGCCATCCGCTTGTGGTATTTCCGTTATAGCAGCACTAGATAACTAAGACACTAGCCTTGATGATGTCCTACAAATATCGAGCTCCTTCTTTATGGATATCAATGATGGATGATTAACTGGTGATTTTTCTCCAGGTAATAAGTGTCAAGCAAAAGGTCTAAAAATATGGGCTTATAGATATCTAAACATCTGGCAAAGCAGCAGGAGAATTTTAAAACATGTTGTTTTCCTAGGGTATTCTATTTTGGGAGCCAGTTGTAGTATTCACTCCATTTATCAAAAAAGGTGGGTGTTAATTATATACTGCAAAACACACACTTTCCAGGGCTTCTTCCATTATATAAAACAAGTGGGGGGAGGGTAGTGTATATAACAGAGTAGGGAGAGATTGTTGAGGAACTACTAGTCAGAAAGATCCTAGAATCCAATGATTTTCTATCAACAGAGAAAAAGACTGGAATAAAAAGTAAAAGATACACCATCTACCAGAATAAAAGTTTCCTATCCCTCAAGTAGGATTTTTTTAAAAATATAATCCAGAATATTAAAAAACTAGAGAAGTAAATAGCTAGGCTACTTGCTTGTGCCAATAGGAAAATAGTCACCTCTCAGAGGTGACTATTACCAACTTCTGCAGTCTGAAACTGATCAAACATGCAATCAATATGCATTGATAATTACTGGTGATTGGAACGCAAAAGTTGGAAACAAAGAAGAAGAACTGGTAGCTGGAAAATATGGCCTTGGTGATAGAAATGATGCTGGAGATCGCATGACAGAATTTTGCCAGACCAACAACTTTTTCACTGCAAATAACTTTTACGAAAACATAAACAGCAACTATATACCTGGACCATGCCAGATGGAATACACAGGTATCAAACTGACTACATTTGTGGAAAGAGATGATGGAAAAACTGAATATCATCAGTCAGGACAAAGTCAGGGGCTGACTGTGGAACAGACCATCAATTGCTCATACACAAGTTCAAGCTGAATTGAAGAAAATTAGAACAAGTACACAAGAGCCAAAGTACAACCTTGAGTATAACCCACCTGAATTTCAAGATAATCTCAAGAATAGATTTGATGCGGTGAACACTAATGGCCAAAGACCAGATGAGTTGTGGAATGACATCAAGGACATCATATATGAAGAAAGGAAGAGGTCATTTAAAAGACAAGAAAGAAAGAAAAGACCAAAATGGATATCAGAAGAAACTCTGAAACTTGCTCTTGAATGTAGAGTAGCTAAAGCAAAAAGAAGAAATGATGAAGTAAAAGAGCTGAACAGAAAATTTCAAAGGGAGGCTTGAGAAGATAAAGTAAAATATTATAATGAAATGTGCAAAGACCTGGAGTTAGAAAGCCAAATGGGAAGAACACACTCAGCATTTCTCAAGCTGAAAGAAATGAAGAAGAAATTCAAGCCCTGAGTTGCAATATTGATAGATTCTACAGGGAAAATACTGAATGACGCAGGAAACATCAAAAGAAGATGAAAGGAATACCTGGAAATTAAAAATATGATAGGAGAAATCCAGAAATACAAAACTCTACAGGTGGAATCTCTCAAAAAGAAGAACAAAAAGAGATAGAAAACAGAACATAAAATTAAAGGAACAATCCATGTTAGTTCATGATAAAAGGAGTTTCAGAGATATCAAAAAAAAAAAAAAATTGGAGGAGACAAAATCATCAACAAAATAATTAAAGGAAAAGTCCAGAACTGAAGGACACAAGTTTCTAAACTTAAAAGGGCCACTAAGATCCCAGAACAGTGTATAAAAAGGACACTGTCCAAGAAATATCATTTTGAAATTTCAGAACACTGAAAACAAAGAGAGAAAATCCTTTGAACTTCCAGAAAGACACATACATAATATATAAATAATCAGACTGGCATCAAATTTCTTAATAGCAAAATTGAAAGCTAGAAGACAAAAAGAGAAACACTTTAAAAATTCTAACAGAAATGTTTCAAACTAGACTGCTCCCCCCACCACCAAATCATCAGCCAAGTGTTAGAGTAGAATAAAGACATTTTCTGATTTGCTAAAAATTTACTCCCATACTACCTTCTAAGTAAAGAACTGGAGGGAATACTCCACAAAAAAGACAAAGTATATGAAAGCAGCAGGGTATCCACTCCAAGAACGGCAAAAGAAACACTCATTCCTAAAAGGAGATCCAAGGATGACAATGTGCAGCATACCCAAATAGTGTCAGGTCCAAATTCAAGCACCCAACAGACTCCAAGTGAGAAGTTACCAATAGGATTAAAATTGATAGACTCTCTCACGATTTTCAACATATTGATCAAAGGCTTGTACATCTGGGGAACAGTTTAAGGTTTAATTACTAATAAACAAAAAGAAAAATAAGCCTAAGACTGGGTCCATGGAGTCAGGGTGACCCACCTAGGCCAACTGCCTTTACGCATCCTTTTGAACCTTGACCCTTTAAGGACCTATTTTCCTAAAGTCATGTTCAAGTCAAACAATAGCCTAACAAGCAGCTTAGCGAAGATCAGTTTGATTTAGGCATTGCGCTCTTTTGGAGAATTACAGTGACCTTCTGGAGCCCTGGTGGCACAGTGGTTAAGAGCCTCACTACTAACCAACAGGTCACAGTTCCACTCCACCAGCTGCTCCTTGGAAACCTTGGGACAGTTCTACTCTGTCCTATAGGGTCACTAAGAGTCGGAATCAACTCAAGGGCAACAAGTTCATTTTTGGCTTCAGGAGACTACCCTGTCCGGAACCCTCCTGTATAACCTGCTTTCACTAATCCCTCTTCGGAGTATCTTCCTAATACCTTCGGGATGATGCTGCTCTATTCAAATGGCATCTATTTACAATAACTATATTCTGTTTCACTAAAATAATAATAAGCATAAGAAAAACCAAAACATTTATTAACTCTGGGAAAACCAAAGATTGTGTAAAAAAAGTTAGAGTATACGGTGTGGTTCAACTCTAAGTAGCGTTGACTTGGTAATTTAATGTAAATCCTGAGAACTAATCTGAACAATATGAACATATAACTACATTGGAAACACTCATATACGTGGTCAGGTCAGTGGTGGTGCTGTGAAAGAGAGCCGAGTCTTCACCTGCCAAAGCTATTCATTATTTAGCAATATGGCAGTAAGCATTAAAATATTTAAAAAGTTAAAACTAGCTGCCATGGACAGCAGGAAATGGAGGCAGTACAGAAAGAACTGCTGTCATTCATAACAAGCTTAGTTTGACTTCTACACTATTTTTACATATAATGTTTATAAAAACAAAAGTGTTTTTAAAAACAAGCATTATTTGTTCCACAACAGCTCCCACTCACTCAGATCAAGACTCTTGACCAATAAGTTTAGATTCCTGCTCTTCCAAAGGTCCTTGTAAATTCAAAATAGCTAAATGTATTATTTAGCAGGTGGCAACCAAAAACCGTTTGGTCTTTTTGTCTTCGTCCCTGAGTCTTTAGAGTAAAACAAAATTTTAAAAGATAGTCTCTTAGCATTGTATGCTTTAATTGATTTATCACCATTGTAGTATTTCCTTTTAAGACTTTACAATTGGGAATAAACAAGTGTAGCAAAACGAGCATTGAGAATTTTTGGTTTTATCACATTAATTGCATTACCACTGAGTATTTTATTTTATGCTGTTCTTGTCTTGTCCTTTTGTTACATTCATTCACTCATTCAATTAGTTATTGAAACCTAGATATATGATAGCCACTAAAGAATTTCTATGTCTTGACTGCTCAAATAAGTTTCTGCTCCTTTTAGACAAAGACTACGTGTTAGATTTTTTTAGAACCCCCTCATCCACCGATCAGAGTATTATAAATGCATAAGACCTGCTTAATAAATACATTTTCTCTTCTGCCATTTGCTCTGAAAGTATATTACTATATAATATAACATGGACTAAATACAGTAAGGACTATTTTATTTAACTTTATTTTATTAAATAGGCAACTCTACCAGTTACATTCAGAGTTAGTAACCATTTTGAATATCCCATGTGGATCAAAAAAATTTGCTATACATAAGCAACAATTCTGATATTTCAGAAGGCTATATAAAGCCACAAGTAAAATATTCTTCTTGTCACCATTTATTAAATTATAGCCAGTGTTGATAGATTGCCATTGTTATCATTTAAAATATTAACCAACCTTAAAACTCTCCATAAAGGACCATCTATACATGCAATCTGAACCAAATACAAAGTTAAATAAATGTTAGCAGCAAAGCTAAGCTGCATCTAAACAAAAATTGGAATTTGATATAAAATATTTATTCAATGTTCCAAAGAAAGTAGGTTTAAGAGGCTACATGACAAGAACTTTTATAGGCATTTTTTTTT
>NW_004444178.1:193756-196074 GCF_000243295.1 Trichechus manatus latirostris
AGGGCAAATATCTTCTTAAAAGTGGAGAGAAGTCAATAGTCCAACTATCAAAAGTTTGTAAATTAATTTCTATTTACTTCATCAGAGTGGTTGCCTTCTATCTTCACTACCACTGAAACATGATCTTTCGTTCCTAGAAAAAAAGCAATTCTGAAGCATAATGTGGTCACATAACAACTATTCTTAAGCATTTATTATGAACGATATCCTGAGTCAAGCACTGTGGAAGACCCAAATATCTATAAAATGCAGATCTCCCAAGAGCTCACAATATAGAAGAGGATATGAGACAAATTTCTGGAATGAAAGGCTATAATTTACAGCCAGACAAGAAGTACAAGAGAAAACCAAGGAACTCCTCAGATAAGCTGTCCAGGATTCATGAACGGAACTTTTCTGGGACCTACGTCTTAGATCATTTATACATTCATATACTCTTTTCTTGCAGTACAGCCATCTTCTGACTAGAAAAATTAGGAAACATGAAGACAGAATATGACAAACTGAAATTAGATGAAAGGAAAGACTATGTCATTGTTCCTCATATACCGTAGAACAGATACACCACTTTGATGTGTTTTCTGAAATAATACCTTGAAATACAATGCTATTTTACTTAACCTTGTTTACCAAAAGCATGGTGAAAAGAATCATTGATGAAAAAAAGAAAAAAAAGGTATTTTGCTGAAATTCAGAAGTCTTGAGATTTGTTATTCTGATAAATCTCTGCATCAAAATGAACATACATTAGAGTTTACAGCTCTGACAGCCTATTTTAGAAAACAGGTTACTCTGATATTATGGTATTCAGACATTTGAAAGGGTTTTTTTCCCTGAATAATATATTATTTGGCATTATTTTCATTCTTTTTATGTGAAATTTGACCTAAAATTGGTATCTTATTTGTATAAAATTCTTTTGATATCTCACTTGAAAGAAAGATGATAATGACAGAGTAAAGTAAAATCCCTTCTCCACAATAAACAAGCTAGAGATAGGGATCTTTTGATTATGTTTTATGATGTGCAAATCCTGATTATACAAAGATGTCATTTAAATTTCAGAATGAAAGTCCACATCAGAGAAATTAAAAATAGTTATTTAGTTTGCAAACTGACTCAAGGAAGAAAGTGTGCAATATTATTCCTGAAATTAGTATAAAATGCTTTGAAGGAAAAAAACAAAGAAAAGAAAAATAGCTAATTGGCTGGATTTAGCTGCAATGCCTCTTAAGACAACAAAGAAGAGATAATAATCCTCACACACAGAGCTCTACAGATGCTTAATGTTTAAAGTATTGACAATGCCACTTCTGCTTCACCATGGATAGTATTCTTAAATATACAACACTTCCTTTTCATTTTCTAACATACGATACTGGCTATATGCCCTTTAAATTGGCTTCATTAAAATCCATTTTCCTTAAATGTGGTTCAATATCAGAAATTCTATTAACATACTCCACCATATTAACAGTTTAAAGGGAAATAAAATACGTCTACCTCAATACATACCAAATAAATGCACTTGAAAAGCTAACATTCACAAGAGAATAATGCTCACTTTCATCATCATTATTTAACATCTCTCTGGAAGTACCAGCCAATGAAACTTAAACAAAGGAAAGAAATGAGAGAAATATATATTGAAAAGGAAAAGGTAAAATTACCATGACTTGCAGATGAAATTTTGTTTACCTAGAAAACCTCAAGAAATAAGTACAAAGCTATAATAAATAATAAGATTCAGTAAAGTGCCTAGTTATAAAATTAATACTCAAAAGTTGTTTTCCTATGTAGATGCAATAATTGGCTAAAAAATATAATGAAAGAAAATATCTCATTTAAAATGGAAAAAGATAAAGTATATAGAATAAACCTTTTTTAAATGTGAAAAACATAAAAATATTTAAAATCTACTGAAACATAAAAGATTTTTAAATTTGGATAGTAATATACTCAAAATTTTAAAGGCCAATACACACTAATAGGATTTTTGAAACATTAAAAAATGGTACTAATGTTCATCTAGAAAAATATGAGAATATCCAGAAAAATCTTGAATAAGAAATTAATGATGGGTGGCTAGTCCTGTCAGATATTAAAAAATATTTTGAAGCTACTATAACTAAACTACTTTGATTCTTGGGAAGTTTTAGACAAATCAATTGAACATAATAAATATCCAAAATAATATGAAAATATAGCTGAAAACAAAAGTGGTTTTTAATAAGTAGGAGGAAAGGGAATTATTAGCAATTTGGAAAAAATAAATCTAGATTTCCTCTTTATTCTATTCACCAAACAAAATTCCAGAT
>NW_004444178.1:198634-199749 GCF_000243295.1 Trichechus manatus latirostris
ATTTATCTTACTTGAGGTCTTTACAGAATTATAATTTCCTCTGGACTAAAATTTCCCTAAAGCACAGTGCCTCTGTTCAAGGGGCATATGAAGCCTAGAGACAGAGGAAAAGACAAATGCAAAAGAAAACTACGTTACAATATAAGGTGGGATATAAATGCCATTGGAGTAATGAAGAGAGCAAGCTTGTTAATTTTAGAGAACACCCTGTCCTGGGAGGTGGGGAATCTGACAGAACAGTAGGAAATCTCATGTAGAGTTTCAGAGCCCTTGAATTATTTTCAACCTTTCTTTCCCGCTTTGAAACCTCACTAAGCTTTTTGGATTATTGATGTGGTGATATTTCTTTCTTGTCTGTGAAAATGTACAAGCCCATTATCCTTGTCAACGGGAACTATGAGGCATGCAGATTTCCCAGGGAGAAAGTTACTTGCAGATATTTCACATCTTAACTCTGACTCAACACATTATCACCCTAAAACTTCTAAACAAAGAAACAAGTCAACAAATACTCTATTCTTGCTGTCTAGATTTCATAAGTTATCAAAAATGGTTGACAAAATATAAACAAGTTTCTCTACATTTTCTCCATTCATAAATTTAAAAAAATATTCTAACCTAGTAATTATTGCTACATAATAGTGATTTTCAAAAAATTATTATTCCCAGCTCCACCTGGTGGTGTAGTAGTTAAGAGCTCGGCTGCTAACCAAAAGGTTGGCAGTTCAAATCCACCAGCTGCTCCTTGCAAACCCTATCGGGTAGTTCTACTCTGTCCTACAAGGTCACTAGGAGTCGGAATTGACTCAACCACAGCTAACAACAACAACAACAGCTCCACCAATCATCTATCACTCCAAATTTTTTAAAAGTTTCTATGATTATTTTAATCTGAGAAATGAAATACAAAAGAAATATCCAAATAAGGAAGAGATTTACTGTCTTCTATTATTATCAGCTGCAATTGTCCATTTCTTCTACCTTATTTAAACTTATGCTTTTCCTAAGAATTTTCAAATTATGAGAAAAGAAAGAAAAGTCAATAAATGAGGGGTATTTTCTAATAATTTGATTTAAATGATATTTCTAACCAGAAAATATACCAATCTTAAATC
>NW_004444178.1:201957-203526 GCF_000243295.1 Trichechus manatus latirostris
CACTTCTAGGGGTTACAGAAATTTTGATCTAATTAATACTCACTACTCTTTCTAAAAGACTGAAATTTCTTTCTTGAGTTTTATTACCTTTAGAAAGCAAAGTAATTTGAAATTTTAGTACCCACTACTATTCATTGAACATTTCTTCAAAATCTTAAGTAAGTCAATTCCAACATAAATTATTAATTAGCAATTTATACCTCCGAAATGTCATAAGTGACCTTTATTCAGAAGTTGTTGAGGTAATTCTGTGATGTAACCAAATTAAATTTCGGCCTCCGGTGCAAGCAATCATTTTAGATCAGGTCTTTAACAGTGGTTAAATAGGCAACTTGTATTACTTATATTGTGACTTATTTCCCCAGAGAGTTAACAACTGTTGTTCCTTTGTACAGCCATCACACTTAAGAGTTTTCTCTAAAGCCAAATCAAATGTATGTGCATCTAAGTAGCAGAAAGTGAGGAAATAACTGCCTGCTCCCACAACGTAATATTTAATTTCTGTTTTAAAAAAATAGCTTCCACTTGTTACGAATTGATCTTCTACACAGTTGTCTTTTTTCTGGCTTTTCTTGCCTCCCTTCCCTTCACCACGGTTGCTTTTATTCTCCAATCTATATTCTATTGCTAACTATACACTTATCTCTCCATCTCATCCACTTTATCATTGAGACTATTCCAGAATGAGTTTCTCTTGTCCTCTTATTGATATTCCTTTCTTGATTACTTGTTTTCTTAAAAAGAAAATACAGGAATAATTTTCACCAAACTGGAACTATCTTGCTAGTATCCAGTAGTTTACATAATCTCATGTCGGATGCTTCAGAGAAAGATATTAAACCACTAAAATGCTACAACAGGATTCACTGAATCATTTATTTAATAAATTGTTTTATTTATCCAATATTCCAATAAAGAAATTCCAGAATCTCCTTCAATCTAGCTCAGGATGCAAGAATGAAAGCCCTTCTGACTTCCAGTAAAACTAGGTTGACTTCATGTTCCATATTTAACTAGATGTACAATTATTCTTAAAAATTCATGACTACAAAAATGATTGGAGAAGCAGAGTGCAAAAAAAAAAAAAAATCTTGCTGCTCAGTGTTTCTCAGCTCTCTAAGGCTGTGAAACAGGTATCAGTTTCAAATCCTACTCACAGAGTTGGACTTCATTCTACTTATTCACTCTACAAACATTTACTGAACATGTACTATGTTCTGGACACTGTACACAATGTGAATGATGCACTGGTAAACAAACAGAGTAGTTCCTGCTCATGTAGAGGTACAAGTCTTACACACTGTGATAAGTAAATTGTAAGATAAGCACAGAATGATGTGAAAGCATAGGATCAGAGACCTGGTTTAGACTGGGTGTCAGGGAAAGCATCCCTAAGTAGGACTTGTGAGAATCAAATGAGATAGTAGGTGCAAATGTGCATTCCCCAAATAGTGAATAAATACGAATAGGCAGTATCAAGTGGCAAAAATGAAACAATCAGAAACCACATCAATAAAAGCATATTTCAGAATAATACGTATGTTCTGTTGTACATAGGGTCGCTAGGAG
>NW_004444178.1:205148-206096 GCF_000243295.1 Trichechus manatus latirostris
AAACACAAATTATGCAAAGAAATGTGATCATATAGTGGAACCAAGTCGTAAGAGAAAAATACCTGTTCAACAAAAGCAGAACTCTACTTAATAAACACTCCACATTTCTGGTTCCCAAGGCAAAGCAATAATGTGCACACTATATAAATCTTCATCCTAACATTAATTAGGATAATCTCTCAGACATACTCAACTGGAAGCTTTCATCTTCATACATCCAGGCAACAGGAAAAAAAATTTAATTGATTATTTCTATTTTCTTCTTCCTTAAATCTTAGGTTTTTCAGATCTTGCTGCCTACTCTGGGTGCCTTAATTACTCTTTGACTCACTCTTTAAGTGTTCTTTCCCAAAAAATTTCATCTTTAAGCTTTAGTTTTCTCTTTTTACTTCTTGCTTAAATAGACAGTTTTTAGCCTTAGGGAGGGTAACCACATAGTTTATCATTCAAACTGGGACACTTCTGAAAGTTAAAAGGGGCACTAACCAGAAAGGCCACCACTCATCTGTCAATCTGTCATTCTGTGGTGACTTGCATGTTGCTATTATACTGCCATTGGTATTTCAAATACCAGCAGGGTCACCCATGGTGGAAGGTTTCAGTGGAGCTTCTAGGCTAAGACAGACTCAGAAGAAAGGCCTGGTGATCTACTTCCAATGAAAAAATTATGGATCACAATTAGCCAATGAAAACCTATGGCTGACAACAGAACACTGTCTAATTCACTTGCTTCAGACATGTCATCAGGAGGGAGTAATTGCTAGAGGAGGGCATTATCTGTGGTGAAGTAGAGGGCTAAAGAGGGTGTGAGAGACCCTCAGTGAGATGGATTGGCACAGTAGCCGCAACAATGGATTTGAACATGCTGGCGACTGTGAGGATGATGCAGGACCAGGCAACGTTCATTACTGTTGTATGTAAGGTCACTGTGAGTCAGAGATGAGTCGA
>NW_004444178.1:206874-208398 GCF_000243295.1 Trichechus manatus latirostris
TCTCCTAGTATTTATCCAAAATCTGAAAGTGCCTACCTTTAGACTCAGCAATCCTACTTTGGAAAATATCTTCTAAAGAATGAAAGCACCAGTATATGACGATGTATACACAAGAAATTTTTATACAACACTATTTTTAGCTGCAAAAATGAAACAATCAGAAATCACATCAACAAAACCATATTTCAGAATAAGAATATGATCTTATTTTGTAAAATGGAAAAATACTCTATGTGTATGTATATATGATTTATTTTATTCATTTATTTAACAAAGATTTTTGAGCTCTCAATATGTACTAGATGAGTTCTAGGTGCAATACCGGTGTACAGTTATAAGAGCATAATGAAAGATGAGTGAGGATCACATCAAAACGTTAATTACATCCGGATGGCAGGACTGACAGAAGGAAGGGAAGAACAGTAACTCTTCATACACATCCATATTTTTGACAGGTTATAACAAGCATGTATTAGTTTTGCCGTTTTTACTTATTCAGTTAAGAGGGCAATTGTGCTCTTTACATATGAGAGAGAAAAAAAAAGGTCATTGCTCTTAAGACACTAAATAAATTGACCCCCACCCCAGCACAACTAGAAAATGATCCACTTAGCACATAACTATGCCTAGCTCCAAACCACCACAGCACCCAGTCTTCAAGAGAAACTACTGCTTTAAATCAATTCAACACTTAGAGACCCAACCATTCATTCAGAGTAAAACAAATTTAGAAGAAAACGGACAGAGTTACGAAGTAAAGCTAACATTCTCTACTGCAACAATAACAAAATAAAAGTTAATGCTCATTGCCATACACTCTTAGAAATATTTTTGTTCACTCAACTTAGTTACATTTGAGGTTCTTCCTTCATTTTGCCAACTGTGGTCCTAATGTTTCTAATTTCATAAGCTACCTAAAAGATCTTTTACAACAGAGTTTAGTAACTCAAAATTTGTGCAAAGAGTAAATAAACACTATTTGTTATATTGCCTAGGGTTTGTATGAAAAAAGAAGACCACAGAAGAATTGATACGTTCAAATTGTGGTATTGGAGAAGAATACTGAATATACCATCGACTGCCAGAAGAACAAACAAATCTGTCTTGGAAGAAATACAGCCAGAATGCTCCTTGGAAGTGAGGATAGTGAGACTTCATCTCACTTACTTTGGACATGTTATCAGGAGTGACCAATCACTGGAGAAAGACATCATGCTTGGTAAAGTAGAGGGTCAGCGAAAAAGAGGGAGACCCTTAGTAAGATAAATATTGACACAGTGGCTACAACAATGGGCTTAAACATAGCAATGACTGTGAGGATGGTGCAGGACTGGGTAACGTTTCATTCTGTTACACGTAAGATCATTATGAGCCAGAACCAACTCCATGGGCACCTAACAACAACAGGGTTGCAAAATATATGTCAGCTCTAGAAAAATTTGCAAGCAGCTTTGCAAAATATATGTCAGCTCTTGCTTCTTAAGTGAATAGGGACAATTGAGGCAAATTTTTTAAAGGAAGATA
>NW_004444178.1:208498-212003 GCF_000243295.1 Trichechus manatus latirostris
CAACAATGGGCTTAAACATAGCAATGACTGTGAGGATGGTGCAGGACTGGGTAACGTTTCATTCTGTTACACGTAAGATCATTATGAGCCAGAACCAACTCCATGGGCACCTAACAACAACAGGGTTGCAAAATATATGTCAGCTCTAGAAAAATTTGCAAGCAGCTTTGCAAAATATATGTCAGCTCTTGCTTCTTAAGTGAATAGGGACAATTGAGGCAAATTTTTTAAAGGAAGATATAGTAAAACCTGTGAAAGCTGGAAGCTGTATTAAGGCAGAGACCTGTCAGAGAAGGTAAACTAAAATACTTTCCACTAATAGAGAGCGATACAAAAGTGCTAAGCTGCACCTTGTCAAGGGTGGAAAACTTGTGAGACCTGGAAAAACAAGGCAGTCCCATTGAGTTACAGCTCTCACAGGTTTCACTGTATATATTCCTTCTATTAAAGCCTAGCTTTAATATTGTGCCTTTTGTCAACCACAAAATTAACATGGATTTACAGATTTCACTGTCTTTCACAGGCATCAAAGTTATTGTATCAGGACACTACAGAGTGTAAGCGATAAACCGTGAGAGCTCAACAGAACACAAAGCAGGTGCTACTTGAGCCAAAGCTCTTTTAGTCACAAAGAACAGAGCTGAGGCGGAAGGGGCACACAGAACAGGAAGAAATGATGAGCTCTTGATCCATGAATAGGAGCAAAAGCTAGTCAGATCTCAGACAAGCAGCCGCTGGGAATGGAAAATCCTGATCCAAGACTATTGAACCCACCCCCAGTGACCCCACAGTCTCCCCACTGTGCTTCTCTCTAGGACTGTGTGTGCACCAGCCCTCTCTGCTAACTCACCTTGGGTATGGCCCATTATGGCTGCTGGCCTAAACTTCTTATCATGTCCCTCAGTCCCAGCACCCTCCATGGACTAAATGGTTTCTTACTTCATATTTTCATGGGGAAAAAAATCTGATTGGCTCAGAAGAGCTAGTCCAATAAAAGTATTTTGTACTACAGCATGTCACAACCTCCAGTCAGCTGTGGAGTTGTTGTTCAAGGACAGACTGGTCAGTTCTGATTCCATGTGGACCACGCCCACTCAACAGACTCTATGAGTGCCACTGAACCTAATAGGTAGACATGTCAGACATATTTCAAGGTTTATTTGTGCGTCAGTCATTTGGAATTTGTAGAACTTTTTCTCATAGGAAAAGAAATAAACATTAATTGCCTACTATGAGTTAAGCACAATGATGTTGTTATTAGTTGCTGTGGAGTCAGTTCTGACTCATGGTGACCCCACGTGTTACAGAGTAGAACTACTCCACAGGGTTTTCTTGGCTATAACCTCAACAGAAGCAGATCACCAGGCATATCTTCCATGGTACCACTGGCTCTGTTCAAATACACAACCATTAGGTTAGCAGTTAAGCACAAACTAATGGCACCACCAAAGAACCTTAGGAGCACAATCATAGGAACTTTAAATTCATTTTCTAATTACATTTCATTCATTCACCAATTATCTAAGCAAGTTCTTATTTATGAGGTATTATATACTTGTGGTTAGGCTTCAAAGCTAGCTATCAATATCTTTTTAAAATTAAAATATGTACTAACAGCATCGAGAATATAATGGATGATAATCATCAATCAAATCATTATTTCTACAGAAAAATATATCTCAAGTTCCAGCATGGGCTGTTAATAGCACATTTTCCCCTCAGTGGGAGCAAGAACTACACCTAACTCCCCTAATTGTCTTTTGTCTGAAGCAGGACACATCCATCTCAGGACCAGAGTGAAACAGCACCCATGGCCTGAGAGAGTGTCTTTGGGGTGAAGCACAGGTGTGAGGAGAAGACAGTTGGACAAGGGTGAATGAATTATTTCAATGTTTTGTAAAAAGGCACTATAAGGACTAAGGAGTATAACAGGGCAGTAAGAAAAAAAGATAAAAATGGAATTTGTCCTCTTTTTCCCTGATTGTTTCTTTTTGCTCCTACTTATTAGTGCTTTTAATGACAGTATTAGGAAATTATAAAGTGTGAAGATAGGGGGCAGCAGTGAGAGCCCGACAGGTGCAGGCTCTTGGCCACAGACCTGAAAGTGCACAATCCATGAATGAAGCAGAAAGGGAAGGGTAAGAGAGAAAGGGAGAATTCTGCTGACCCTCTCCCAGGAACCCATTTGTAAATGCAAGGACGTTCATAAGTCAGGCATATGTAAGTCAGGGACCATGTGTAATTGGATCGTATAATATGACATTCATCCCTGACTTTTTTCCCCTCACCTAGTCTCCTGGTTTTATATCCTACTTTGATGTGAGATAATACGGTTGTACATGAGTGATTTGAGTTAAAAAATAGACACATAAAATTCTCTCAAGCTAGATACTCAGCAACTTAAATTGTGAGGCACTCTTTAGCCAGAGACAATTTCATAGAGAAGAGAAATGTGGCACTGTATTACACAAATGGAAAACAACCTTTATTCCCTTATTAAATTTTCAAGGAGTTGCATGGAGATTTAACCACAAAGCTCACATTATTTAGGAGATTTAATTATTGTTTGTTTCTTTCTTTCATTTTCTGTCTCTACATAAAAGCATATTTCATTACACGGTGAGCTTTAATGCCTTTAGGAAGGTTCAGAAGAAAAGAAAATCAGCTTTGCACAAAAACAAAACTCTAAATTCCTAATTATCTACACAAATTAAGAGAAAACATGCTGCTTTAGGATTGGACCAAAAAGAGGGAAAAAAGGTTCAGGTGGCACTTTCCTAGATTACATTTTCATAGCCAAGCCTTTTTAAATTTTGGAATTTAGGATTCCTGAGGCCTGGTTTCTCAAAAGGAGAACCAAAAAAAGCAACCTTATAGGACAGAGTAGAAATGCCCCATAAGGAGTGGCTGGTGAATTCCAACTGTTGATCTTTTGGTTAGCAGCCAAGCTCTTAACCACTGTGCTTGCTAAATACCAGGTGACCCAGAATCACCTAGGAAGATCCTAAAATGTACAAATTCTCTGGGCTCTAATACAGACACTCTGAAATCAATCTCTAAAAGTTCTGCCTTGAATAAAGTCTCCCTGGGTGGTGCAAACAGTTAATGCACTCAGCTGCTAACCCAAAGGTCCACCCAGAGGTGCCTTCAAAGAAAGGATTGGCAATGTACTTCCTAAAACTCAGCCATTAAAAACACTACAGAGCACAATTCTACTCTAACACACGAGGTCATCATGAGTCAGAATCAACTCAACAGCAACTGGTTACTAGTTATTATTTTCAATAGAACATAAAAGGACTTTGTTGAAAACTGCTTTTACTTGATTTCAAATCTGTCCCTCAGTGCATCATAAAAAGAATCAATCTCTTCTTAACGAGCAGCAGGAAAAGGGATTCAGCCTTGATCTACGACGCCATTCCCTACAACTTGAGGGTACCCTTCATGTCAGAGGGTCAGGGCCCACTGTGGTGGGACAACATTTCTCTCTGATCTAATTGCTGCA
>NW_004444178.1:213268-214922 GCF_000243295.1 Trichechus manatus latirostris
GGGGGGCAGGGATTGAGCCCGAAACCCTACACCCCAAGCTCTCACATACCCAAATTTGGAGATCCGGATGAGCAATGCTGAGTCATTCTTCACAGGAAGTCTGCGTTGTGGGACTTCTCGCTTTGCAAAGGGCCTCACGTTGAACTGTGTGCCAGAGAATATCCTCCCCTCCAGTGATGCTCTGGTCCGGGTCAGGTAAGGACATGATTCTCCAGATCTGCGCATGCATCAAGATCCTGGCCAGCGCATGAGCAAAAATCTGGCGCCAAAAACAAACCGTGATTAGAGGCTGCAGTTTGCAAGGGGGGCGGGCTTGGAGCAAACCGTGTTCCGGAAGCCATGGTTTGCATGGAGGGCGAATAAGGGTGGATAGGGGGATGGCGGCGGAGCGGGGAAGCCGGCGTGAAACGGGTTTCAAAAGTACCATGGACTGCCAAAGAACGAACAAATCTGTCTCGGAAGAAGTATAGCCAGAATGCTCCTTAGAAGCAAGGATGGGGAGACTTCCCTCTCCTAATTTGGACATGTTATCAGGAGGGACCAGTCCCTAGAGAAGGACATTATGCTTGGTAAAGTAGAGGGTCAGAACAAAAGAGAAAAACCCTCAACGAGAAGGATTGAGACAGTGGCTGCAACAGTGGGTTCAGACGGCAAGATTGTGAGGATGGTGCAGAACAGGTCAGTGTTTCCTTCTGTTGTACGTAGGGTCGCTATGAGTCAGAACCGACTTAATGGCACCTAACAAGAACATAGTGCTGGAGGATGAGCCCCCTAGGTTGGAAGTCACTCGAAATACACAGTGGCCACAACGATGGACTCAACCTAGCAACAATCGTGCGGATGGCACAGGCCCAGGCAACATTTTTTTCTGCTTTACATGGGGTCGCCATGAGTCACAGCTGACTTAATAGCAACTAACAACAACCACAATAGGAAGGGTCCTAGGCTGAAATGAAACAGCGTATGAATATTGGGCTTCACATCATTGTTAAGGGGATACAGTAAAATCACCCCCACTCTATGTAAGCTCCTTGAAGGCAGGTTAGGTCTACTTTATCCATGTTTGTCTCTCCAGCACGTAACCAGACTAAAACACTCTCAAATGTAGAAAACTTAGAAAAAAAGAAACACACCTAAACATATAAGTAAGAATCATTTACAATCTAACCATCAAGAGATAAACAATGTTAATATTTCGACCTTTTTCTTACTATTCTTTTTTTTTTTTTTAATTGTGCTTTAGGTGAAAATTTACAGCTCAACTCAATTTCTCATACAAAAATTTATGCACATATTGTTTTGTGACATTAGCTGCAATCCCCACAATGTGACAGCACACTCCCCCTTTCCACCCCAGGTTCCCTCTGTCCTTTCGACCCGTTCCTGTCACTTCCTGTCTTCTCATCCTGCTTTTGGACAGGAGCTGCCCGTTTGGTCTCATATCTGATTGAACTAAGAAGCACATTCCTCATGGGTATTATTTTTGTTTTATAGTCCTGATCTTTGTCTGAAGAATAGGCTTAGGGAATGGTTTCAGCTCTGGGTTAACAGTGCATCTCGGGGTCATAGTTTTGGAGGTTCCTCCAGTATCTGTCAGACCTTTAAGACTGGTGTTTTTAGGTGAATTTTAGTTCTGTTCTACATTTTTCTCCTG
>NW_004444178.1:215758-217407 GCF_000243295.1 Trichechus manatus latirostris
TATTAAGTGTTTTATTTTCATTTTTGGACTTCCTATTTTTCTCAGAAAATAGCGATTTGTGTTATGACAAGAAAGTCATGTCTGTGTTTCAAGAAATTATTTTTAGGTCTCTAGAAATGCAAATAATCATAAAATTGAACTGCAAGTGTGAAATCAAAGCCAAGAAAGTTAATTATTGAAGTCCAATGTTTAATTTAGTCAGGCCACGGTGGACTGATAAATCCCACTCCCCACTAGGGGATCAGATTGGTTGATACCTTGGCCCAGGCTATTCCCTGCACAAAATATTCCAGAAGGTACTTGGAATACTTTCTTCTGGCTGACAAATCTTGTTTTGGTTATGGTAATACCATCTACCCCATAACAGATTTGGAATGCTAATAGAGCTAGACCCTGATTTTGCAGCAATCTGATTTTTGTCATTGGAAGAAACTTAAAACAAAAAACCAAACCCATTGCCATCAAGTCGATTCCTACTCATAGCGACCCAAGAGGACAGAGTAGAACTGCCTCATAGGATTTCCGAATCTGTAATCTTTACACAAGCAGACTGCCACATCTTTCTCCTGTGGAAAGGCTGGTGGGTTAGAACTGTGTACCTTTCAGTTAGCAGTTGAGTGCTTGACCACTGCACCACCAGGGCTCCTAGAAGAAAGTTACTTGTAACATATCATTCCCTATTTGCTGGTTGATTTTTCCAAACTTTTAACCTTAGAAGTTTCACACATTTTTTAGTTTTGTGAATACCTTGCTGTCACTGTTATATTCACCATACCCAGCGATGACTAGTGCTCATCAAATATTTGTGCACCTCTTTAATATTGTGATGGAGTCCCTGGATGGCACAAACAGTTATTTGCTTGGCTACTAACCGGAAGGTTGGTAGTTTGAGCCTACCCAGAGATGCCTTGGAAGAAAGGCCTGGCAATATACTTCTGAAAAATCAGCCATCAAAACCCTATGGAGTACAGTTCTATTCTGAAACACATGGGGTCACCATGAGTCGGAATCAACTCAGCAGCAACTCTTGTGTTTTTTTTTTTTTTTTTGGAGATCGTACCATAAGGCAGATGCCCAGGTAGGGTCTACATTTCCCAGTATATTAGTTGTTTTATTACTACATGATAAATTACCACACATTTAGCAGTCTAAAACAACACCATTTATTAGCTCACAGTTTCATAGATCAAAAGTCTGGCATGGCTCAACTGAGGGTCTGCTTAGGGTCGTCAAGGTGTTGGCCAGACTGTGAGGATCTGGTAAAGAATCCCCTACCAAGCTCATTCAGGTTGTTGGCAGAATCCAGCTCCCTGTTGTAGGAATGAGGTTTCTTTGTCAGTCCACTGGGAGTATGCTTTCAGCTTCTAGAGGCTGCCATCATTCTTTTTCACATGACCCCCTCCATAGTCAAGCCAGCAATGGCCTTCTAATTCCCCCTTGTGCTTAGAATCTCTCTGATTTCCTCTTTTTTCATCAGTTGGAGAAAGTTTACTGTCTTTAAGGGCTTGTATGATTAAATCAGGCCCACCCAGAGAATCTCTACAGTCAACTATGCCATTAAGAACCGGGCCCTGGTTGCACAGTGGTTAAGAGCTCGGCTGCTAACCAAAAGGTTGGCAGCTCAAATCCACCAGCTCCTCCTTGGAAAC
>NW_004444178.1:218813-220463 GCF_000243295.1 Trichechus manatus latirostris
CGTGCATCTCACTCACAATAATTCTTTCTTATTAACTGCTTGGGTACAATTTATTTTCCTCTCAGGCTACGAAGGCGTGTCCAAGTGCGACAGACTCTGGCTGGAGCTGATAAGCCAGCCCATAGCAGCAACACTGCTGGCCTGATGAGATTTGTAAGAAGACAATATTCCATTGGCTTGGAAAATGATGCTGTATATCAAACCTATCAAAAATAATATCTACAAACAATACCTTGATGCATTTGCCAGCTCTCACATAAAGCTCTCTGGTGTTCTTCTGAAAATACAGTTTGGGTTTTTGTTTTTTTTTTTCTGTTGTAGTGAAGACATAGTACTTTTCTTTTTAAAGATCCTTGGTTTGTTTATCTTTTTTTTTTCCCACTAAGCATGGTGGTCTAGAGGAATATTTTTAAACCCTGGTTTTGGAAGAGACATCACTTTAATTCAAGAAGAAAATGGATTACCCATCCTTACCGTTAGGAGAATTCATTTCATAGAAGAGTAAAAAAAGAAATGAAGGAATGGCCCAAAGAGAGATATGTCACAATCTCACAAACTGAAAATCCTGATTAAGAGTTTTCCATCGCCTTTTAAACAAAATACTTAAAGAGGGATGCCCTCCGAAAAAATACTTTTCTGTTTAAAATAATTCTTTATTATTTATGTTATTTTAGCACCACATAATTGTTTATTTCAAAATCACATATAGCTATTTTAATCTTGAGTATTTCTGAGATATTCTTTTCCAACAGAAATTGATGTATTATTAAGAAAAATATTACTTTAAAAATAAACCACTGTCAGGAATCTAAGTCGATGATGTCCGGATATATTCACTTTATGTATGTATAACTTATGTATAGTTTATATATAACTTAAAAAAAAATGAGTTACAAATGTACTGGCCCATACTTGCCACAACCTTATGATGCGGGTGCGGCTAGTGCTGAATTAATTTCCAATGCCAGTTGGCTCTCACTATTTATGTTCTATGCTTTATATACCAAAAAAAAAAGAAACCAAACCCATTGCCATCAAGTCAATTCTGATTCACAGCGACCCTGTAGGACAGAGTAGAACTGCCCCATGGGGTTTCCAAGGAGCACCTGGTGGATTTGAACTGTCAACTTTTGGTTAACAGCCAAACTCTTAACCACTCTGCCACCAGGGTTTCCATGCTTTGTATACAGCACCTCTTTAATCCTCATAACAACCACATGAGATTTCTTAGAAGGCATTATTCCCTGGGCTCAGAAAATCCATGCTGTATATCAAACCTATCCAAAAAATCTAAAACAATGCTTTGATGTATTTTCCAACTGTCATACAAAAAATATTGTCTGCTGTATGTCTGAAATATCATCTGATTTGTTTTTTGATTTTTTTCTTACTTTCTTTTTTTTTGTTTTTAATTTTTTACAAGCGAATGATGAGCCTGAGGCTGAAGAGGTTAAATTACCTACTCAAAGACAAAAGTAGGGAGAAAACTACATAATTTGAACACCAACTGTGGATGTGCTACATGTTTTACATACACACATCCAATCATATGATCTTATTTAATTGCCAGCTGCTTCATGAGCTTGATGTTATTATACCCCTTTTTGCCCCTCCCTTAAGTTTTTTTATGTATTTATTTAAGTAAATGAT
>NW_004444178.1:221126-222151 GCF_000243295.1 Trichechus manatus latirostris
CACAGCAAAGATCCAAAAAACTAAACCAAACAGAGAAAACGGCAATCCTGAAACCCTAAGCATCCAATGAAGAGATAAAGAACTCAGCCAAGCACCGGATGGAGTAAGAAACTGACAGAGAACAGAGAGTGAAGTGAGAAACATGCAGAGGTACCCTATCAGCTAACGCAGCACAGATCTGCCATCTTGGATTCCTGTCAGAGATCAGCAAACACGGAGTATGAGAAAACAGCTTCACAGAGCTTCCAGCAGGAGACAGAACAACTGGTAACCAGTGATATATGCTTTCCCACCCCCCACACTTCTTCACCCCTACTCAGCCTCCTCTGCTTCCTGCAGCCAGTCTCCTGGCCAGGAAGCACCACCTTCACTCCAGTGTCACTTGGATTCCACCTGCCCACACTGGCCGGCTCTCTAAGTGCCATTTGTTGGCTGCTGCTGTTGCTTTTTTCCACTTCTTTAGATTTCTTCCTTACCTCTCACCACCGCCACCTCCTTTCTCTCCAATACCTGACTCCATGCGCCATTGTTGCTTCTTCCTGAAAGGCTGTGAAACGACACTCAAATGTGAAACTGCTTCCCGGCCCTTGCTGCCACAGTGGTGGGATCCCGGGACTTATTTTGTTTGATTTGAATTGTTTGTTTGTTTTCTTTTTCTTCTCTCAAATTGGGAGCCCGTTCTAGCCAGGGAGTACTGCACAGCTTGGGACATAGCTCTCAGTTTACGCAGATGAGCAGAAGGATCCTGGATGGCATTTCTTTTTTCTTGGTTTCTTTTTGGGGGCTTTTTTTTGTTTTTCTGTTTTTCTTTGGGAGTTTTTCTTGTTCTTTTTTTTAATATATATATTTGTTTTCTCTTTTCCCTGTTTTTCCCTTTTTGTCTTTCTTCATTACTCAGTTTCTCGTCTCTCTATAATTTCCTTCTCTCAAATTCCCCTGAATACCTCGGGCTGAGTGACACATCTACCCCTTCTAACCAGGCTGTACTTCATGGCCTGGAAGCAACTTCCCCAGACCTTGCAGCC
>NW_004444178.1:229850-232711 GCF_000243295.1 Trichechus manatus latirostris
GGAAAATGATAGTGAGAATAGCAGAACAACTGGAAGAATGTAATCGATGTCACTGAATTGTACATGTAGAAATTTTTGAAATGGTGTGTCTTGGCTATGAATATTTTCACCAGAAAAGAAAAAAGGTCCGCCAAGGTCGAGAAGGGAGAGTGTTGACATGTTGTGGGGCTGTTAACAAATGTCATAAAACAATATTCGTATTGACTGTGTAATGAGAAAATATTTGTTCTGGAAATCTTCACCTAAAGTACAATTAAAAAAAAAAATCAAAATGGATTCATACAGTATGTAATCTTTTGAGATTGGTTTATTCCAATCAGCATGTTGTCTTTGAAATTCATCTAAGCTATTGCATGCATGAATAATTTGTTCCTCTTTATCATGAATATGAATAAAATATAAAATAAGTATAAATAACGTGCGCAAAACACTTCTTACTCTAGGTTCTCTAGACAATCAAAAGCAGTGAAGCCTATATAGGTACATAATAGAGAGAAATTTACTTCAAGAAAATGGCTCGTGCAATTGTGAGGAAATGGCTCATGCAGTTGTGAGAGCTGGCAAGTCCAGAATCCATGGGTCAGATGACAGGCTGAAGACCTCTGCTGGCTCATGTGTTTGCAGGAACTGACGAACCAATAATCTGCAGGTCAGGTGACACAGTGGAGGCCTCTGCTGGCTCACAGAGTTGTTGGAGTTGAGGAATCCAAAATCTGCAGGTCAGGCGATAGGCTGATGGCTTCTGCAGGCTTATGTCCCAAGAACCAGAGGTGGGGCAATGAGAAGATAGCAAGAGTCCAGAGAGCAAGCTTTGCCAGAACATCCATTTATATACTGGATGTAGGCCACACCCCCAAGGAAACTCCCCTTCCACTGACTGCATGCTCATATCAGAGCACAAAATGGAAGATGATTACACAGTATCTGCCAAACGAATGAAAATCATAGGCTAGCCAAGTTGACACATAACATCAACCATCACAAACACACATCCAGGAAATGGTGGAGCTGGAATTTAAAGCCAGAGCTGACATTAAACTCATGTTTCTTCAACCAAGACACAAAAAATAAAAGAATCATAAATCAAACAGAGATACTTTAAAAACTATTAGATAAGTTGAACGTCCTATAGGGTCGCTATGAGTCGGAACTGACTCGATGGCAGTGGGTTTTGTTTTGTTTTGTTTTTAATCCTCGAAACGTGTGTAAGCGGGTGATAGTTACTCAAATAGAGAAATTGATTGATACTAGAAAGAGAAACATTTTCTTTATTATAATTCTAAATAGAAATGCTCCTACATTTTATTATAGAACATGTGAATGTTTTAGTAATTTAAATATGATTTTTATCAGTATTTCACTATTTTTCACTCAAATGTTTTGGAAAAAATCAGTTTTAGGTAGATACTGTACTCTTTCACATAGGGTCGCTATGTTGGAATTGACTCAATGGCACACAACAACAACGAGTATGTTGTGTATCTCCACAAAGAAAAATAAAGGTTGAGAGTTGGACAATCATAGCAAATTTTACACATGCAAACACACATACACACAGTTGTTAAAGCATATAGGTAAAATGGCACTAGCAAAAAGAGAGGCCTATTGTGATTCTACCCAGCTTACACTCCACAGCCAATTGCCCAATGTTAGCCACATTTCTCTGAAATTCCTGTTCCCTCAGGGAATCTCCCAACCATGAGCCAAGAAGCTACTGCTCTGGTTGGTGAGGGGGTGTGCTCTCCAGAAGCACAGTCTTGCAGTTTCCTGGAGAGAGAACACAATCACTAACAGGAATGAATGGCATAATACTGCTTTTTATCTTTCACTCCTTTTCTGTTAACATTGTGCATATGCCTTCTTTGGTCTTCTTCCAGCTCCAGCAATAGCTTAAAAATCTTTCTTATTGTCTCATCACTTTTTTCATGCTAAATTTATGCTTCTAGACACGTCTTTCAGATATCTGCTAGCTTCATATTCTCCTAGGATTATTCTTCTCTCCATCTTTTGTATATGCCCTTTTAAAATTTAGATTTTTGTGGGCACATCGGTTTATTTAAATGACTCCCCTGTTCCCACCCTATTAGGATAAAGTGTGCTGTCAAAATACTGCTTATTTTAGAGTCTTCTTCCTTTTATCCCTTTTGAACAATCTTTCCACAAGATTCTTAAAATTTAGATATAGCTGTCCCAAAGCTAGTTGAATAGACAAGCTTTTATCAAAGTCCTTTAGAAATGGGATATCAATTACCTGGGGATGGTGTAGACAGAAGAGATCCAGTACTGATAAAAGCAAAATGGGCAGAAAAGTCTCAGAATCTAAAGACAATCTTTGCTTATTTTACAAATTTTCTACTTAGGAAAATTTCTTACTACAATTGTAAATAATTTAGATATGAACAAGTAAACATTACTGAAATTAGAACCACCTGTAAAACCAGGAAAACAGTACTTATTGAAGGGACCTATCTATTCGTGCCACTGTAAGCCCACCCACATCCCCATTCCAGAGCAATGCTTTGCAAGAAGGCAGCTCACAAACATGGTTGATTAAATGACCTATTACCTATCTCTCAGGGATACTGCCTTCCTTAACGCTCCAGCAGCTCCTTGAAAAGAAATGTTTCCATTGTCATAAAAGAGCAGATTTTTTCCTCCAATAACATACCCAACAGATGTCTCCTAAATCCTAAGGCAACTAGGATGGTGGCAGTTTGTGGTGTTTTCCTATCCCTTATGGTGCATTGGAAATATCTGTGCAACCACCTGTGTTCTTACCTTTTGCCCATACAATCAAAGCTGTTTCATTATAGAGCCAACAAAAGGACTCTGAGGAATCAGAAGGTTGTCTTACACATTAC
>NW_004444178.1:234105-242571 GCF_000243295.1 Trichechus manatus latirostris
GTCAGAATAGACTCAACAGGTTTGGTTTTGGTTTGGTATCATGCAGGAGTGATTATCTTCATTTCACAGATAAACAAAAAAGGTAGTCACACTGATACTAGGTGGCAAAACAGGATTCAGAGCCATAGCTGCTTGATGCCCAAGTCCATGTGCTTTTCACCTCAACATGCTGCATCTACTAAACAAGGTACAATATCCAGAAATTCACAAAACTTACTAGTGCCCTCTTATTTGTAAATCTGTTTCCAAAACTTAGAAATCCAACATAGTAACATCATTTTAAAAATCTGGTATGTACAAGGCTTCATATTTCACAATATTGTATGCAAGACCCTATTATCAGTAAAACAATAAAATGTGTAAGAGTCTCATTTATATTCAAGACAAGAAACTTTCTGAAAAAAAAATTAAGCTGCACTTTTTATTCCCAAAAGAAAAGCATTTTACTTTAATTTTTAAAGTAGGCCTAGATGTGAGCATCATTTTGCCAACATATCGACACAGAAAAATTACTTCTTGGGTACAAAAAGAGGATACACTACATTCTTCATTGGCTCCTATGCTAATTTTGGCATTTTGTATAAAAGGTTTTCCTAAACAGTTGGGCCAAATGTGTGGTAATTTTGTAATAAAACCTTTAGGCCATGTGAGACTCAGCCAAAGTTACCGCATGATTTCATTCAGGAGAATTTGGATTCAGTCCCTTTGTAAATAAAGAAAACCTAGGTAAAGAAAAACGAACATTTTCTTTTAAAGTAAAGAAACACTGCCAAACAAAATGCAGCCGGTGTCCAATTTTACAATGTCTATGAAAATAAGTCAGGCTAGTCAGTTTTTTCAGAGTGCACTTCAATACAATGTAGGCTTTCTAACTATGGATACCTACATCCATTATAGAATTAGTTCATAGAATTATGTATGGGTCCTCTTCCCTGCTCTTGTCCTAGCTTCTGTGTCCTAGCCATCTGTCAGCTCAATGTGAATGACCCACAATCTATATCTGAATGTTTTAGAAATCTTGAACAGCCCTATGCTATGCTGGTAGCCCTTCAAACAGAGAACTATAATGACTAAAGTGAATTCATCCTTTTCCCTTCCAAGCCTGTTTCTCCTCTTGTGGTTCCATGGACTAGTCATTCACCTGTCTGTGAACCTCAGCAGATGGTATCTTATTTATATTTGTCCCTTCTGCAATGTCTAGAACACACAATTTAAAGATTAATTGTATAGGTTACAGTGATATTAGACAAGAAAGAAAGTGTTGAATTAGAGTCAAATTGCAAATTTTTAAATAAGACACTGATTTTGCTACCTGATCTCCCTGCTGTTTTGTCCATCAAATTACTGACTTTTTGACTTGAATGCTGAATAATAATCTGAGCCCTAAATAATACAACCAGAAGGATAATAGTCAAGTCTTCCAACGACAGCCACCTTCCAACCAAAGACGGCATAGCAAAAGCTTTTTTCACTTAATTTTCCAGGAGTTTGGCCTTCAGTATAGGAGAGTATCTCCTGCTGGGCTGATCCTTCTGCTGATAACAACTACAAACTGAAAATCTGCCCAAAAAGAAAAATTTCAAAGGCACTAGAGAATGAACAGGGGCCCTGGCAGCACAGTGATTAAGTGATACAGCTGCTAACCAAAAGGTTGGCAGTTCAAATCCACCAGCTGCTCCTTGAAAACCCTATATGGCAGTTCTACTCTGTCCTCTAGGGTCGCTATGGGTCAAGCAGAGAATGAACAAAACAAGCAGATTGTAAAGGGGAGTCAAAATATGGACAAAGGAAAGGGCACAGAGTGAGTTTCCCATTTTTATAGCTTCTAGCCTGAGGGGAAGCCATGATTAGCTTTACAGAGCAGCTGAAACTCTGGTAGAAGCCCACAGGCTTTCTGGTGTGAAGAACCAGAAGACAGAGGAGCAACCACAGCCATTGGAAAGTGAGGAGTTTGTTTTAGACAAAAAAAAGAGCTGGGGGGAGGAGGAACATCAAATTTTAATATAAACTCTAACAAGATCTCTTGCTAATCCTTGAACCATACATATGTAGAACAGACTCCTTTTTCAGGAAGGAGTTAAAAGCATCAGAAATGGTTAACATCTGAGTTAATGTAAAAGATTATTTTCCTCTTTATTTTAAAAAATACTAACTATTTCAAGCAAAATTATACATTGTCCTGTGGGTTTAAAATATATGTAGACATAAAATACATAACAACTATAGCATAAAGAGTGGGGGGGTGATAAATGGACCTAAACTTCTGCAAGGCTTCTGTATTTTACATAAAGTGGTATTATATTAACTTTAAATAGATTGTGAGAAATTAACAATGTATATTTTAATCCTTAGAGCAAACACTAAAAAAAAAAAAAAAGAGATACAAATAATAAAAAGGTGGACCTAAATCCAATCAAGTCAAAAATTATGTTAAATGTTAACAAACTAAACATTCTGATTAAAAAGCAGAGATTTGGGGAATGGACAAATAAGCAAGACTCAACCATCTATTTTCTACAAGAGTTACACCTTAAATATAAAGACACTAGATTGAAAATATATAGATGAGACAAGATATACTATGCAAATAGCAATCATAAGAAGGTTGTAGTTGCTATGAAATCATCAGATAAAACAGATTTTAAGGCAAAGAGTATTATCAGGGATAAAGAAGGACAATTCATAATAGTCATTTCATCAATAATTTACCACTTAAGGCCCTTGCCTCTCAAGGGAGCTCGTAACCAACAGCTGTAACCTAGCTAAGGTTCAATAAAATTGAGAGAAATCTGGTTTATTGAAGCTACAGAGCTGCACTACCTTCCTTCAATTTTCCCCTTCCTCTCGCACACCTGTCCATTAAGCTCCAATCAAATACTTCATAATATCTTAGTCCCTATGTTACTTTCATCAGTACTAAATCTTCCAGAAGACTAGGAATCAAGTCTCAGGCATCAGCTCTCCTCTGAGGACCCTCTTGTTTAATCCATCACCTTGCAACACATTGTCAGTTTGTCAAAACTATTTTCTACCTGGTTATTTTGTGGGGCAACTAAATAGTCCTTCAGGTTTTTTGTACAGCTCTTAATGTGTCTAGAACTATCAGGATTTTTCCAATTTCCTGTATTCATCCTTTCCTACCTTGACATAAAAAAAAAACATGTCTATACTGTGTAGACACAAACTTAATAAGAGAAACAGAATACCCACCTATGTTTATACAAATTATAGTGCATCATGACCGTACAGGGAGTTACACACTATCAGGATGTGGGATTCCTTTTCTTGGAGAGCAACAAATTCTTTTATAAATATGTTCCTTCAGTCTGATTTTTTTCAGCTACAAATCACTAGTAGACTGCTTTGTAAATGAAATCACCTCAAAAGATAAACATGACAAGTTTCCTTCTGCTGCATTCAACAAAAAAGTTGCTAAAGGATAACAATACTCCCTGTAAAGAAGGTGTTAATGCATCTCTAAATTCTTATTATGAATCATACCAAATTGTAACAAACTGTCTTTGGAAGAAGAAAAACATCAAAGAGAAGTTATCAGAATAGAATGCTATCATATGCTATACTCAGACTAGAAGACATTCACAGAAGATGAATAGGTAGTTTCACTTCTATTTGCTACAATTTCAAAGCAGTGAATTTTATTCTATTAATAACATCAAATGTGAATGTTTCTTTGCCATACTACTGATTTCAAATCAAAGCTGTTTTTAGACCACTGTGTATATATGCACACACAGACACATTTCTCCCTTAGAAGCATAGCACTGGTGATCAGAATATGTACACAATTATCTGTACTTCATTTTCCATCAAGTATTTTCTTCTTTCTCCATCATTCTTTAAGGGACAGTGATGGGAAAATAAAACTTAAATTTTTCAGAAGTTATTTCTGCTAAAACTTTGTTAGATTTTACCTAGTTTTTAATTTTGTCCCAATCTCTAGTTTCATTTCAGGAAATCAAAAATTTCAAACAATAATTCATCCTGCTTGGTATAAAAAAAAAAATTTAGAATTAAAGTGGCAATGTCTCTGAGAATAAGAAAAAGGACTTTGCCCTTTGAGACTACCTGCACCATTGCCAAACTGATTATTCAAAACAAAGATAAGTCTGTGTTAAGGTGAATCATAAAGATTTGGCTATTCGAAATCCATTTATTTTGGTCACTTTCCTCAGCAAGTTAACTAGTCCTGCAGCAATCCACATTGATCTAGGTTAAATTAATAAATCAGCTAGGTTCTAATCTATTTATTTTATCAATGCAGCCAAAAGGAATATGAATGAAAAAATTGAAAAAGAGAAAAATAATAGCCTCTGTTTTAGCTTTTTTTTGTCTACTTGTGATGAAGATCCCTGGAAGTAACTAAGCTTGCTTTACAACAGTAAGAAACAATTGTGAGCCACAATTCATTTCATGGTCTTCAAGGGAAAGCCATTTGCTAATAATTAAGATGTAGTCTATGAGGATTGTTCCTCTGCTCCTTATCAAGCAAAGAACTTCCCCTTAACACACCATCACATTCATAGTAAAACAAAAGCCTCCAACATGAACGAGAAGAGTACTCTTAAGGAATCAAACAGAAGCAGTTAATATTAGAGGTTCAAGCACTACCAATGTACTGGCTTGCTGGTCTTAATTCTTCAATTGCAAAAATAATAATAATAACTTCTTGGATATACAGAATTCCTGCATATTTTTAATCCTTAAAGCACACACACCCCTTTGAGCACTTCATCTTATTTGCTCAGGGTGAAAATGGGGCACATTTATATTCACAAACGCTGGGGAGATTTTCATGAAGGGCCCTCAGCATGTCTACCCTCCAGTCTTCTTCTCATTCATTCTAAAATATAAGAATTTATTCAACAAACATGTCTTGAATATCCATCACATGCCAGGTATGGAAAAAGGCGTTAAAGTCAATTAACGAATGTTCTCTAAGCCTCTTCTCTTTGCTGTATTCAATGGAACAGTGGGTACTTCCCAATCCCCGTTTGTCTTAGGAATGTAAACTGTATGTTGAAGTGCACCTTGTGCACTTCTTGAGCCAATCTTAGTATATAATACACCCAGATAAAAACACAAACCCAACCAAAAGTGGAGATTTTAACTGAATGTTAAAGAGAAGACAGAAGAGAAGTTGTATCACAGTCACAGAAAAAAAAAAATTTTTTTTCCTTATAGCCCATCAAGCCTTGCTGACTCTGTTTCTCCTCTCCACCCTGACGTTCAAAATCCCCCAGCTGATATATTCCACTCAGCAAAACAAAAACCCAATAGCATTCCAAAACCTGTTGCCATGGAGTGGATTCAGACTCATATTGATCCTATAGAACAGAGTACAACTGCCCCAGAGGGATTCCAAGGCTGTAGTCTTTACAGAAGAGGGGTGCCACATCTTTTTCCCGTGGAGCAGCTGGTGGGTTCGATTTTGCCGACCTTTTGGTTAGCAGCAAAATGCTTAACCACTGCGCCACCAGGGCTCCTTACAGTTCCAAATAGCCTCCCCAAATAATTAGTGTTTGCACAGGCCTGGAAGGATTCAATGTATCTATCTACATCTGTCTGTCTATATCTATATCACATTTGTTCTCATTTGAACCCTGACCACTAAACTATGGCTCTTGCAGTCTTTTCAGCATATCATTTACCTGAGTAAATATATCCCTGGCTAGAAATCCTCAATTTAGAAAAGGAATATCACACCTGGATTCCTCATGTTGTTGTAAGGTGCTGTCAAGTCAGTTCCCACTCACAGCGACCCTATGTACAACAGAAGAAACACTGCCTGGTCCTGTGCCATCCTCACAAATGTTGCTATAATTGAGCCCATTGTTGCAGCCACTGTGTCAATCCATTTTCTTGAGGGTCTTCCTCTCTTTTGCTGACCCTCTAATTTACCAAGCATGATGTCCTTGTCCAGGGACTGGTCCCTCCTGATAACATGTCAAAAGTATGTGAGATGAAGACCCGTCATCCTCATTTCTAAGGAGCATTCTGGGTGTACTTCTTCAAAGACAGACTTGTTTGTTCTTCTGGCAGTCCATGGTATATTCAATATTCCTTGCCAACATCATAAATCAAAGGCATCAATTCTTCTTAGGTCTTCCTTACTCATTGTCCAGCTTTTGCATGCATATGAGGTGATTGAAAATACCATGGCTTGGTTCAGGCACATCTTAGTCCTCAAAGTGACATCTTTGCCTTTTAACATTTTAAAGAGGTCTTTGCAGCAGATTTGCCCAATGCCAAACTGACAGGCGAGTGGTGGGGATTCCTCACAGCATAGAGTATGTCCCCGCAGATTGCTCTGCTGCTCAGCCTTAAGCCATCTTCAAAGCAGAAGTCCAAGTTAGGAAACTGAAGTCAAAATTATTTGGTTCCACTACACACGCATACTGGGACAGCTAATAAGCAATGTACCTATGTAGAGGCTCCTGTCCACATAATCCCTCCTGTCTAAATACACCCACTCTTCCTGTAACTACCCCCTTTCTCAGTCTAAAACCCAAACACATTTTCCCAGCTGCATGTTCAGGGCAATCTGTGGGCTCCTAGGTGAAGAGTAAAGGGAAACACAAGCTGGACAAATGAGTGAAAGAGAAGGGGCGTGCTATTTACTTGTACAAGTAAGCAATTTCTCCTCACTTTTTCCAGAGTCATAAAAGATGAGTACATAACGTTGATAAAAACAGATTAGTCCTCAATAAGCATAAGTTGTGGTTTTCATTGTTGTTTGTAAATATTATTTCTATTTGCTCTGCTGTTAACCACGGGCAAGGAGAGCCAACTCAAGTTACTCCTTAAAAACAGGCACTTGTGCTACAAGTAAGCTGGAGGAAAGAAGGGCATCCTTGCCAAGGACAAGTTTTAATTCATGATGACTGTGGCACTAATGAGGCTGCCTCCCATCAATATGACTCCTGCTCCAAAGTACCCCTTAGAGTCGCAGCCCCAGAAGCAGACAGAAATGACCCACTCTGTTGCCAGAACCTCCCACATGGCAACATCAATAATCGGGCAGCACTGATCCTCTGCCTTTAAGTCAGTGTTGTCAGCTCATACCATGCTTAGGGAATCAGACTCTCCAGGGAAATACCAGTTAATAAAATGATGAGAGAGAAACCAGCTTTTACGGTGAGACAGCTCTTACTGTAGCTAAGCAGTGTGTATTATTATTATGGAAGACTGGCCATATGTAAAATATTTTATTCAAGGCTTAAGAAAAATAAAAATGTCAATGGTACATGTAACAGTTTTAAATAAAAATATTTCTATGTAGTTTCAATTCTACAACCTGTGAGCAAAATATTTTAAATACAGATATGCATATCTGCAAAAGATGTGAGTGACCTAAAAGTTTTGAACTTGAGTAAAAGAGGAGAAAATTAAGGCAATTCACCCCAGTAGACCTCAAATACCCAGATATCTGAGATGATCTTTTCTTGATTCTGGACTATTTAGATTGGTGCTTAAAACTACTCAGTTTATTCAGAAATAATAGCTGAAATGGAATGTTCAAACTGTGCCACAGTGTATCGAGTACTTTAGGTGAATTACCTCTTTATTTTTCACAGTTTGGGGGGTAGATACAATTATTACTCCATGTTGCAAAGGAGGAAGTTGAGGGATAGAGAAGAAACATTTCTTCTTTTAGCAAGGTCACGTAAGTAGCACATGATATCGCTGATTCCATCCATGTGGTCTAGTTCCTAAACCTGCTATCATAACCACTAACTTTACTGCCTTCCTTTAATTTGTCTGATCAAATTGAGCTCCCTAAATAAGTTCACGTCTACATAGGAGTAGAAGGTCAGACACTTAGAGCCAAATTCTTTGCAATCTTCTTTCATATTTTCAAATTAAATCTATATAAGTCAGCATATATTTCAGTACTGCACAATTTTACTGCACTTTTATATCACAATTCCCCTCACTCACCTAAATCTGCCATCGAGACCCATCAATTCTGCCTCCGAAAATATCCTAAATCAGTCCACCACTTTTCATCTTCACTGCCTTCACTTTATTCTCACCTACCATCATCCCTTTTCTGGATTACTGCAGTAGCCTCCTAATTTCTCTTCTGCTTTCCATTCTTATTTCCCTAATACCATTGAAATATATTGTCTATATAATATTGTGATTTATTAACAAAATTTAAATCAAATTATGTCCCTCCCATGCTTAAAACTCTTCAATGACTTTACACTGATCTTGGAATAAAACTTAAACTCCTTAACATAGCCCACATAGTCTTTCACAATCTGGTTGCTACAACCTAGCTATTCAACTTCACCTCACACTACTCTTCCCCTTGCTTACAGTGCTTTAGCCACTGCAGTCTTCTGTTTTTTGTTTTTTTTTTTTTAAGAAGTAAACTCTGTTCTGCCTCAGGGCCTTTGTACTTACTGTTCCTGAGAATATTCTTCATGTGGCCCTTTGCAC
>NW_004444178.1:244668-245869 GCF_000243295.1 Trichechus manatus latirostris
TGAGATGTTTCAAAAATTGGGTGGAGTTCTGGAGGTGCTCATTCATCTATGTCAAGAAATTTGGAAGACAGCTACCTGGCCAAACTGACTAGAAGATATATATATATGCCCATTCCAAAGAAAGGTGATCCAACAGAATGACACAAAGTAGAGGCTCAATAAACATTTTTGGGTAAATGAATGAACTCCCAAACTACCTGTTCTGCAGCTCTTTAAATCTAGTCGTAGAAATTCCCCTTAAAAAAAAAAAGCCCATTGCCGTCAAGTCAATTACAACTTATGGAGACCCTATAGGACAGAGTAGAACTGCTCCATAGGGTTTCCAAGGAGAGGCTGATGGACTGGAACTGCTGACCTTTTGGTTAGCAGCTGAGCTCCTAACTACTGCACCACTTTCTCTCCAAGTTTAAGTTATTTAGAAGAGAAGTTTTGATTATCAGGCTAACTTTATAACTTTGAGAAAGTATAACACCAGTCCAAAAATTTTTGCCAGACTTTTAAATCAGTTGATGGTATATGTATTATGGAAATATTTTCAGTTCCTTTTGGTATATGTGTTTGTGTCCAGGCTTTCCTTCATTTGGATTTAATATTATTTAGTCCCTTAATTTTCTGGATACCTGAGGGGAATTTCTTAGGTATCAAGAAGAGAAAGAAATATTTCCATTATACATATACTATCAACTAGAATCAAATCTGATTTAAAAGTCTGGAAAAAAAATTTGGACTGGTAGCATACTTTCTCAAATTTATAAATTTAGCCCAGTTATCAAATATTCTAAATAATTTAAAATTGGAAAGAAAGGTGGAGTTTTTTTTTTAAAGTAGTCTATTCTTGTTTCTATGCATGATTTTGTTTTAACCAAACTAATAGGCTACAAGAAAAACAGTTTCTCCTCAGTTTTCATACCTCTTGAAAAACAACTTTTCGCCACCTGAATGGAAAGAGTACAAAAGTTCTCAACAAATTACAGTTGTCAAGAAGATGTTCTCAGGATGTCTTAGACATGTGTATATATCTTTGGTTATGTGCATCAGCACATTTTTTTCTTTGCCTAGTATGCAAATTTCTGGGAAAACTTACTGTCTGTCTCAAAGATTGGAGGAACCATATTTTTTATGCTGGGAATAAAGACACAGACTATGCTAAAATATAGAAAATGAAGTAAAAAAAGAACTCAAAAACTCAAGAAGTTTTGAC
>NW_004444178.1:246958-248154 GCF_000243295.1 Trichechus manatus latirostris
AAGAAGACATTCAGGTGGCTAACAGACACATGAGGAAATGTTTGCAATCACTAGCCATTAGAAAAATGCAAATCAAAACTACAATGAGATACTCCAACATTACTGGCACAAATTCAAAAAAATCAGAAAACAATAAATGTTGGAGAGGCTGCAGGAAGCTTGGAACTCTTATGCACTGCTGGTGAGAATGCAAAAATGGTACAACCATTTTGGAAAACGATATATGCACTTCCTTAAAAGGTAGAAATAGAAATACCATATGATCCCACTCCTAGGAATATATTCTAGAGAAATAAGAGCCGTCAAATGAATAGACATATGCACACCCATGTTCATTGCAGCATTGTTCACAACAGCAAAAAGATGGAAAAACCTAAGTGCCCATCAACAGATGAATGGATAAACAAACTATGGTACACACACATAATGGAATACCACACAATGATAAAGAACAAAGACGAATCTGCGAAACATCTCACAACATGGATGAATCTGGAGGGCATTATGCTGAGTGAAATAAGTCAATCACAAAAGGACAAATACTGTATGAGATCACTATTGTAAAAACTCAAGAAAAGGTTTACACACAGAAAGAAACAATCTTTGATGGTTACGAGGGAGGGGAGAGATGGGGAGGAAAAACACTAAATAGACAATAGATAAGTGGTAACTTTGGTGAAGGATAAGACAGTTCACAATACTGGAAAAGTCAGCACAACTTGACCGAGGCAAGTTCATGGAAGCTTGATAGATGCATCTAAACTCCCGGAGGGAGTGAGTTACTGGGCTGAGGGCTGGGACCATAGTTTCAGGGGACATCTAGCTCAAATGACATAACATAGTTTAGAAAGAAAATGTTCTACATTCTACTTTGGTGAGTAGCATCTGGGGTCTTAAAAGCTTGTGAAAGGCCATCTAAAATACCCCACTGGTCCAACCCCACCTAGAGCAAGGGACAATGAAGAAAACCAAAGACACAAGGGAAAGATTAGTCCAAAGGCCTAATGGACCACAACTACCAAAGCCTCCACCAGACTGAGTCTAGCACAATTAGATGATGCTGGGCTACTACCACCAACTGCTATGACAGGGATCACAATAGAGTATCCTGGACAGAGTTGGAGAAAAATGTAGGACAAAATTCTATCTCACAGAAAGAGGCCAGACTTACTGGTCTGACAGAGACTGGAGAAGCC
>NW_004444178.1:248364-256783 GCF_000243295.1 Trichechus manatus latirostris
AGTGTCATAAAGCAGTATGTGTATTGTTTAATGAGAAGCTAATTTGCTCTGTAAATCTTCATTTAAAGCACAATTAAAAAAAGATAAAAATAAATTTCTTCAGCGTGATGTATATTTCTATATTCTCTCGTATGCTTTCACTATAGAAAAAGAAAAGATAACTACAGTACTGTACTTAATTCATTCTCTTGTACACTGCAATCCACTGGAGACACAGAGCAGCATAATATCTGACATTGAACAATGATAGTTTGTATACTGAAACATGTAAACCAAGAGCAAATCATCTAGACCTGATTCCAAAGTCCTGACTCAGCCAAAACTCAGGGACTTGTGCACAAATGCAGATGACAGAATCTTGCCCTTAAGAAACAAAAGTGGATCAAAGTGCTAACTCCAGCCGGCACTTCCAACGTCATCTGTTGTTCCTCTATCGCACTACCTGACTTCATGAGATTAACCTGAACAGAATTTCAGTTTTAACATTAATTTAATGGGAAACTGAATGATATCTTTAAAACACAAATATCAAAATACTGGAAGATGGAAACTTCCTTTTGTTCATTAAAGGATGTATTGAGCGTCTACTGTATAGTTTACTAGTACTAGGAACCCTGAATGATATTCCTTTAGTTAGACAACATTTGTATACTGTTTATTTAAGATACTCCCATACAGGCAGATAAATGTCAAAGACAAATGTAGTATATAATAAATGACAACTGCTTAATAAAATTTTATACTATCCTACAAAGACTAGTTCTGCCTTTTATTTTATTGAACAAAAATTTGTTATATTCACTGGAAAACATTGAAGTGTAGACACTAAGTTCTTTTTTAAATGTAAGAAAATACGGTGTCTGTTACCTTTACCTTTTATGAGTTGCCTCCTCTCCAGTATTTGGCAAGACAAATATAATTACACACTGTGAATGACTCAGAACAGAACTTCACTATCAATCATCTGCCTGGCTGTGCACAAATTCTGTAGGGCATTCAGGACATTTTGCTGCCTATGAATATTTTAGACGAGAAGAGTCCCTGAAAGCTTCCTGATGGATTAATACAAGAAAGGAGGACGTTTTCATGTTTTATAGCTATTTGCTAAAGTACTACGGCCATTACTACACTCCAATGAAAGGATGCCTCTTTAAACAAAAAGAAGTGGCCCTGTGGAAGAGTTCTGGCTCCCTTTATCATAAAACTGATTTCAAAGTAATGATATATAATATATAAGTATCGCATGCACTCCTCTGCAGAAAATGAAATGCTGTACTAGTGCCAGCACCTTTACACCCAACAATAATTGTTGGGGGAAAAAAGGAGAAAGAAAATGGATACTGATCATTTAAGAAGAGAAGTTTGCTCACATACCTCTTTAGCTTTAACAATGAAATCAAATCCAGTTTATTAGCTTCACTATCATTTTATAGTGGGATTCACACACATGAATAAACAGTAGAGTACCATTCTCAACAGCAGTTTACAACTTTTCAAATAAAGCTTATGCTGTATTTTAAAAGCAACAGAGAAAATTTAGAGAACACAGGAAAAGAGAAAAAAATAATGATTTGGTGATCCATCACTACAGATATGTTGATGTATTTCCTTCCAGTTTTTAACATATTTTACATATGTAGTATTCTGTATCCTACATTTTTGCTAATGAATTTTAAACATTTTCACATATTTTTATAAACTCTTCATATGCATTTTAATGGCTAAATAACATTCCATTAAGAATATGTACCAAAGTTGATTTAACATTTGCCCCTTGTTAGATATTTAGGTTTCCAATTTTTTTCACACACAGAAATATTGTTATTTCACATTACTGTTCATATATATCCCTTATTTTTGATTATCTGAACTAATTTGTTTCTAAGTTAAGCAATACCTCTTACGTCTAGAAATGGTGGGATAATACACCCAACTCCTCAATGGTAAAACAGATGGGTTTTATTTTTTAGTACCTCTTTTATTACTAAGGATAGTATATAGAAAGTTCATATATATCTAGAGAATAAACTAAAGACAACCAATATAATGTGCTTTAGAACTTATTAACACTCAACTATTCTGGGAGGTGTAATTATTATCATACTTTTTATAAATAGCAAACAGTGAATCAGTGAGTTTAAGTTTCCTGTTGAAGTTCAGACAGCTAATAAACCACAGGGTTGATATTTCACCCCATGCCTTTTTGACTTCAAAGTCCACCACCTTTTTTACCATATCACACTGGGCAGGGAACAGAGAGGCTGTACTGTGTACTAGTTACAAGTAACAATGCTTGAGTCAACAGCCTTGGTCCTCAATGCAGTTCTGCCATTTATTCTGTGTGATTTTGCATAAATTATTTATCCCTTCGGTGCATTCCTTTTCTAATCTCTAAAACTCTTTTGATGATAAGAATATTAAACCTAGCAGAGATTTTTTAGGAATTAGATGAGAGAAGGCAGTGTATTAAGCATACAATTAATGTCAGCATTAGTTTGTTACTTGTTATCTTAAGATTTCCATACACTAAATTAAAATTTAATAAAAATTTTAATGGCAGATTGCAGGTATTCTCCCACTCTCAAGTAGACAATAAACACACTTCACTCTCTATAAACAGTAAAACTGAAACAAAGATATACCTCAAAATATTCATCCACTCTATAAAAAGTATGAAGCAGATTACTTAGTCCACCCATACTGAGACACATTGCTTACATTTGTTAAGGATTCAAATTAACTGATATAGTTACTTCTCCAAAAAATGTGCATACAAAACTATATTTTATACAGTTAAATGAAATAATTCAATTACCACCTGCTCTAGTACTAGAGCCCAACATGACCTTGCATAAGGTCTTCAGCATACTCAGTTTTAAAAAATAGTAGTTAAGGTATAATTGTGTTCATGTAGAACCTGTACATAGACTGGAAAAGGCAGTCGTTCAAACAGAACAAGGGATACTGCATGGTTTGAAATCAGGAAAGGTGTGTGTCAGGATTATATCCTTTCACCATACTTATTCAATCTGTATGCTAAGCAAATAATCAGAGAAGCTTGACTATATGAAAACAAATGCAGCATCAGGATTGCAGGAAGATTCATTAACAACCTACACTATGCAGATGACACAGCCTTACTTGCTGAAATCGAAGAAGACTTGAAGCGCCTACTGATGAAGATCAAACACTACAGCCTTCAGTATGAATTACATCCCAAGATTAAAAAAAAAAAAAAAAGCCCTCACAACTGGACCAATAAGAAATGTCATGATGAATGGACAAAAGTTTGAAGTTGTCAAGAATTTCATTTTACTTGGATCCATAATCAATCCCCATGGAAGCAGCAGTCAAGAAATCAGACAACATATTACATTGGGCAAATCCGCTGCAAAAGACCTCTTTAAAGTGTTGAAAAGTAAATATGTCACTTTGAGGACTAAGGTGCCCCTGATCCAAGCATGCTATTTTCAATCGCCTCATATACATGTGAAAACTGGACAATGAAAACAGAAGACTGAAGAGGAATTGATGCATTTGAATTGTGATGTTGGCAAAGAATATTGAATATACCATGGACTGCCAGAAGAACAAACAAATCTGTCTTAGAAGAAGTACAGCCAGGATGCTCCTTAGAAGCAACGATGGCAAGACTTAGTCTTATATACTTTAGACATGTTATCAGGAGGGACCAGTCCCTGGAGAAGGATATAATGCGTGGTAAAGTAGAGGGTCAGCAAAAAAGAGGAAGATCCTCAACAAAATAGATTGACACAGTGGCTGCAACAATGGGCTCAAATACAGCAAAAATTGTGAGGATGACACAGGACCGGGCAGTGTTTTCTTCTGCTATACATAAGGTCACTAAGAGTTGGAATCGACTACATGGCACCTGACAACAACAAGGTATGATTATACTTTTAGTTACTCTCAGAACACGGACTCACTTGAGAAAGATTAATGTAGACTTCTTGCCAATAATTAAAATCAAACTTATTTAGGTCAAGAGACAAATCTTAAATTTGAAAACAGGTGGGTGGTCCAAGATGGAGTAGTCAGATGCTTCATAGTGTCCCTCTTACAATGAAGACCCAAGAAAACAAATGAATCAGATAGAGATGGCAACTTTTGAACCCTGAGTATCAAAGATAAGGCTGAAGAATCGGACCGAGTGCCAAGAGGAAGGAGAGACAATATAAAAACAAAGGACACAGAGTATTATGGACAGCCAGCACCCTGCTAGCCAAACCTGCACAGTGCAGCCATATTGACATAAAGCAAGCAGCATTCCCAGCTGAAACTCCCATCACCTGGTACAGCCAAGCAGGAGCAACTCTGCACTCACATCCAGAGCCAGGCAGGAGTGCTTGACATCCTGGGAAAGTTAAGTGCATGCACTCCACCCACCACAACCACTCCAGCCCCCCAGTGCAGAGGCCCTTTTGCCTGGGGGCCACCCACCCTCCTTGCCCACCCCCCTCCTACCCAAGATCACAGTCCAGTGGTAGCTACCACTACCCTGACCCCTAGGCCGGGAGCCTATGGACTGGAGGTGCCTGCCCCTTCACTCAGCCACTTGCATCAGGAGCCTACAGTCCTACAGTGCCTCCTACAGCACTAGCAGAGCCCCCACCCTCTCCAGTCGGGGGCCCACAGCCCTGCAGTACCTCCAACTGCACCTGCAATGCCTCCCACCCCCTCCAGCCACTCACACCAGGGGCCCATGGTACTGTAGTGCCTCCTACTGTGCCAGCAGAGCCTCCTAACACTCCAACCACTCATGCTGGAGGCCCACAGTCCTATAGTGCTTCCTATCACACTGACAGAGTCTCCCACATCCTCCAGCCACTCGCTCCAGGGGCCTGAGGACTGGCTGCACAACCTCTTCTGCAACCCACTATAGCAGACGGGGCACACCCTCCAACAGGGCACCCATGGACAAGCAACATCCCTTCAGGCCTGCCCCCTTCATTGCCCCACCACCACAACTGTAGACTCATGCTTGCTCCAAACACCCTTACACAGCCCTACACACCCAAGATCGTCAGAGTTTCTGCACCACTCACCTGATGACCAAAGACCCAGGTACCCCTCCCTGGCTACTTGGCACTCATCAAAATGCACATAAAACACCCAACCCAGCAAACAAGGAGAACATCCCCTGTACCCACAGCCAGGTGACCAGACAGATGGATACATCACCTCACCAGAAATGCCAGCTACATCCTTAGCAGCCCTGCAAGACCTGTGCTTACACACTCAGTCATTGCCCCACCCACACATAAACAGGAGGTGAAGGCATCAAGGTGGCCAGATTAGAGACCAGAGTAGCACACACACCGAGCCTACTCAGATAT
Organism: Trichechus manatus latirostris; assembly: GCF_000243295.1. NCBI lineage: Eukaryota > Metazoa > Chordata > Mammalia > Sirenia > Trichechidae > Trichechus > Trichechus manatus. The sequence goes on from NW_004444178.1 coordinate 253,722, forward strand.
ATCAAAACAAAACAAAACAAAAATTCAGGATGCAGTAAACAAACATACAGTAAATAAATAAAATAACTTCTTGATGCCTTGGAGACAACAGACAATATGAAATCACAAAAAGAAGCAGGACAAGATGGCTCCAGTAAGTAACAAAAATAAAGAACCAGAAAACCTTCTGACAGGAGAAATGACAATGGAATTACCTGATAAGAAATTCAAAAGACTCATATAAAGGGATCTCCAAGAGATCAAGGAAAACACAGACAAAACCAAAGAAAATATATTAGATCAAGAAAAATACAGACAAAATCAAGGAAAACACACAAAGCAATAAAAGGATTCAGGAAAAGATACAATAACAAAATAAATAGACAATTGGAAACCATACAAAAACAGCAACTAGAAATTAAAAAAAAATATATCAGAAATAGAAAACTCAATAGAAGGATATAGGATCAGAATTGAAACAATAGAAGACAGAATCAGCGAAATTGAAGACAAATTCCTTGACATCAATTTGTTTGAGGAAAAATCAGAAAAAAAGAATGAAGAAAAATTAAGAAAGCCTAAGAATTAGGTAGGATACTATCAAGAGGAAAAATTTGTGTGCGATCAGTGATCCAGAAGAGAAGGAGGCTATGGAAAACACAGAGAGAATTGTTGAAGATTTGCTGGCAGAAAACTTCCCTAATATCATGAGATATGAGAAGATTTCCATCTAAGAAGCTCACTGAATTCCACACAGGATAGAACACAAAGTCACCAAGACATATCATAATCAAACTTGCCAAAACCAAAGACAAAGAAAGAATCCTGACAGCAGTTTGGGAAAAACGAGAAGCACCTACAAAGGGGAATCAATAAGACTAAGCTCTGAATAATCTGCAAAAACTATGCAGGCAAGAAGGCAATGGAATGACATACATAAAACATCCAAAGAAAAAAATTGCCAGCCAGGAATTATGTATCCAGCAATATTGTCTCTCAAAAATGATGATGAAATTAGGACATTTCCAGAGGAACAGAAATTAAGGGAATTTGTAAAAACCAGATCAAACTTACAAGAAATATTAAAGGGAGTGCTTCAGGTAGAGAATCAACAACATCAGACTACAACCTGAGACTAGGACACAGGACAGCATCAGGCAGACACCAACCCAGATAAAGAATTCTCAAAAATAAAACAAAGGTAAAAGACTGAAAACAGGGGTCCAGGGATGTCAATCTGTAAATGACAACAATGTCAAAACAAAAAAGAGGGAATAAATGGTGTAGTTATAGAACTTTCATAGAGGAAGGAAGTCAAGGTGATATCAAGAAATAAAACACTGGTTTAAGTCAGGAAGATAAAGGTAAATTTCAGGATAACCACAAAGAAAGTTAACAAACCTACTCATCAAAATAAAAAAAGAAGAAAAACATAAAGACTTAGTAAACATAAAATCAACAGCAACAAAAGAAATGAAAAGAAAATCCACAGACAAAAAGAACTCAGCACAGAAAATTATACCGAATAAAGAAACCATCAACACCACAAAAAAGTACAACAAAATGACAGCAGTAAACTCATACCTATCAATAATCACTGTCTTAGATATCTAGTGCTGCTATAACAGAAATGCCATAGGTGGATGGCTTTAACAAACAGAAATTTATTCTCTCAAAGTTTAGAAGGCTAGAAGTACAAATTCAGGGTGCCAGCTCCAAGGGAAGGCTTTCTCTCTCTGTCGGCTCTGGGTGAAGGTCTTGGCATCTTTATGCCCCAGGTCTAGGAGTTTCTCAGCACAGGGAACCCAGGTCTAAAGAATGTGCTCCACTCTCTGCTCTTCTTTCTTGGTGGTAGGAGGTCTCTTTCCTCTCTGCTTGCTTCTGTCTTTTATATCTCAAAAAAGATTGACTCAAGATACAACCTAATCCTGTAGACTGTGTCCTGCCTCATTAACATGACTGCCTCTAATCATTAACATCATAAAGGTTAGGATTTACAACACATAGGATAATTACATCAGATCACAAAATGGTGGGCAACGACACAATACTGGGAATCATGGCCTAGCCAAGTTGACATATATTTTGGGGGGACACAATTCAATCCATAACAATCACATTGAATGTAAATGGCTTAAATGCTCCAGTAAGGAGAGAGTGGCAGGGATAAAAACACATACACACACACAACCCATCAATATGCTGTCTACAAGAGACACATCTTAGACACAAAGACAAAAAACAAACTAGAACTCAAAGGATGGAAAAAATATATATCAAATAATAACCAAAAAAGAGCAGGAGTGGCGATATTAATCTCTGGGAAAAATAGGCATTAAGGCAAAATCTACCATAGAAGATAAGAAAGAACATTATATAATGATTAAAGGGTCAATCCACCAAAAGGGCATAAACATAAAAAATATATACACAGCCAATGATAGGGCTCCAAAATACATAAAACAAACTCTAATAGCACTGAAAAGACAAATTCGACAAAAATAGTAGGACACTTCAACACACCACTTTCAGTGAATTACGGAACTTCTAGAAAGAAGCTCAACAAAGATACATAAGATCTAAATGCCACAATCAACCAGCTAGACCTCACAGACATAAACAGGACATTCCACCCAATAGCAGCAAGGTATACATTCTTTTCCAATGCACATGGAATATTCTCTAGAATAGACCACATTTTAGGCCACAAAGCAAGCCTTAACAAAATCCAAAACATCGAAATAATACAAAGCATTTTCTCTGATTGCAACGCCATAAAAGTAGAAATCAATAACAGGAATAGCAAGGAAACAAAAATCAAATACTTTGAAATTGAAGAATATTTTCTTTAAAAACCACTGGGTAATACAAGAACTCAAAGAGGGAATAAAAAAATTCCTAGAATCAAATGAGAATGAAAACACATCTTACCAAAACTTTTGGGACATAGCAAAAGCAGTTTTTAAAGGTTATTTTGTAGCAATAAATGCAAACATCAAAAAAAGAAGAAAGGGCCAAAATCAAAACATTAACCCTACAACATGAACTAATAGAAAGAAAGCAGCAAAAGAAGCCCACAGTCA
>NW_004444178.1:258170-259563 GCF_000243295.1 Trichechus manatus latirostris
AAATGTCAATACTACCTAAAGCATTCTACAGATATAATGCAATCCTGATCCAAATTCTAATAGCATTCTTTAACTGGATGAAAAACTAATCACTAACTTTATATTGAAAGGAAAGAGGCCACGGAGAAGTAAAGCATTATTGAAGAATAAAGTAGGAGGTCTCACACTACCTAATCTCAGAACGTACTATACAGCCACCATAGTCAAAACAGCCTGGAACTGGTACAACGACAGACACATAGACCAGTGGAACAGAATTGAGAACCCAGATGTAAAGACATCCACCTGTGGACAGCTGATCTTTGATAAAGAGCTTAAAGCCGTTAAAGGGGGAAAAGACAATTTCTTAAACATATAGTGCTTGCAAAACTGAATGTCCATTTGTAAAAAATGAAACAGGACCCATACCTCACATCATACACAAAAACTAACTCAAAATAGATCAAAGACCTAAATATAAAACCTAAAACCAAAAAGATTATGGGAAAAAAAAAATAGGAACAATGCTAGGGTCCTTAATATATGGCATAAATAGAATATCAAACATAACAAAAAAATGCACAAACAATAGAAAATGAATTAGACAAATGAGGCCTCTAAAAATTAAGCACTGATAAGCACTTATGCTTATCAGAAGATTTCTCGAAAAGATTAAAAAGAGAAACTACAGAATAGGGAAAAAAAATTGACCGTGACATATCTGACAAGGGTCTAATCTCTAAAATCTATAGAAAACTTCAACACCTCAACAACAAAAAGACAAACAATCCAATTAAGAAATGCGGGAAGGAGATGAACAGACACTTCACCGAAGAGGACATCTGAATAGCTAACAAACACATGAGGAAATGCTCCCGATCATTAGCCATTACCAAAACCAAAAAACGAAACCCATTGCCATCAAGTTGATTCCGACTCATAGTGACCCTATAGGACAGAGTAGAGAGGCAAATCAAAACTACAATGAGATACCATCTCACCCAGACATTACTGGCACTAATCAGAAAACAACAAATGCTGGAAAGGTTGTGGAGAGATTGAAACTCTTATACACAGCTGGTGGGAATATAAAATGGTGCAACCACTATGGAAAACAATGTGGCACTTCCTTAAAAAGCCAAAAATAGAAATACCATATGACCAGTAATCCCCCTCCTAGGTATATAACCTAAAGAAATAAGAGCCATGACATGAATAGACATATGCACACCCATGTTCATTGTAGCATTACTCACAATAGCAAAAAGATGGAAACAACCTAAGTGCCCATCAATAGATGAATGGATTAACAAACTGGTACATACACACAATGGAATACTTTGCAATGATGAAGAATAATGATGAGTCCATGAAACGTCTCACAACATGGGTGGATTTCGTGGACATTATGCTG
>NW_004444178.1:260178-262148 GCF_000243295.1 Trichechus manatus latirostris
ACATAGTTCATAAAGTTCTGCATCCTACTTTGATGCGTAGTGTTTGTGGTCTTAAAAGTTTGAGGGTGGCCATCTAAGATACATCTATTGATCTCTTACCATCTGGAGCAAAGGAGAGTGAAGAAAATCAAAGACTCAAGGGAGCAATTAGTCCAAAGGACAAATGGACCACATGATCCACAGTCTATACGACTCCGAGCCAGAAGAACTAGATGATGCCTGGCTACCATCACACCTAGCTCTCTGACTGGGATCATAACAGAGGGTCCTGGAGAGAGCAGGAGGAAAAAATTATAGAACAAAAAATCAAATTCACAAAAAGACCAGACTTACTGGTCTGAGAGACTGAAGGAATCCCTGAGACTATGGCGGTGAGACACTCTTCTGAAATGGAACTGAAGCCATTCCCGAAGACCACCTTTCAACCAAACCATAGACAGGCCCATAAAATAAACAATAAGACCCAAGAGGAACATGCTTCTTAGAACAATCAATTATGCAAGCTCAAAAGGACAACATTTGCCTAAAAGCAAAACGAGAAGGCAGGAAGGGATAGAAAATCAGGACGAAACGAAACAGGGAAACTAGGATGGAAATTGGGAGAACGCTGACACATTGTGCGGAATGAAACCAATGTTATGGAACACTTATGTACAAACTATCGAATGGGAAACTAATTTGCTCTATAAACTTTCACCTAATGCACAATAATTTTTTTAATTGAAAACAATTCATTTAACACATGACAACAAGTGGCAAGGCAAATGGTATCTGAACAAAGAAAAATTGTTATCAGTCAGGGTTCAACTAGAAAGCTGACTCACCATGAGTTATGGGTTAACAGATTTATTATATGAGTTAGACCTTACACAATTATGAAAGGCTGCGCAAATGGAGGTCCAGGAGGGAAGTTGTAGGATCAGAGAAAGTGACCAGCTGGCTAGCCAATCTGAAAAGTCAAGCATATCAAACCATTGCAATGCAGCTGTGAAGGGAAGGCTCATGGGCAGGTCAATGGGAAGTGTACTTCTGTGCCGCTACCAACTAAGAGAGTCTAGAGGTGGATCTGGAGCTGCTGTGGATCAACAGGGCCAGCAGTCAGAAAGGAAAGCTGGATGCAGAGTGAGGATAAGCTGGAACACACCAGCACCTCTGCATCTGTCTGTCACTGCATGTAACCACACCAACCTTTTTAGAGTAACTCCTCTAAATAACTCCTCTACTTCTGCCTTCCAAATCTCACACAGATTCCTCTTTTGGTCAATGCTAACCTGAAACCACACAAAGAGGAGCATTCTAGAACATATGGCTCCAGCATAATTGACACAGTACAAACCACCACAAGAGTTGGATTAAATGGACAGGTGATTCGCATTATAACACAAATGCCTCTACTAACAACAGTTCTTGCTGTTATATAAAAAATGTCAAGATGCAACATTAACAGGAAAAAAAAAAAAAGCCAAAGGCTTCTTTCATACCAAAACATGACAGGTGAAGTGAAAATAAGCAAGTAAAATTATCTAATTTGCATGTCTGGGGAGAAATGATCTAGTAAGTTTTCTCAATTTAATAAGAAATTGTTTTCTCATTAATCATCACTGCCATTAGACAAGATTTAACTAAATCTTTATTGCTCAGCTATTATAACTTATAAAGACAATGCAAAATTTTTCCTTTTTTTTAAATACTTGAAAAGAAAAATAAAATTTAAAAGGCCCACAACATTAAAAAGGAAAGAAGGCAAGACAAGTGCTAAACAATCTCACTCCATCAATCTGAATGGGACTGATGGAATGTGAAATAAGTTCTAGGGCAAGAACACTTCATGGAACAATAGGAAATGTCAAAAATTATTTATTTGTTTAGCATTATAAGACACAGGTAGGAAAGAAGTGGAAAAAAAAGTTTTCCTTAAATAAAATGTCTAAAATATTTTATGCACCCAAAGTACCCTGCATCCCCCAAAT
>NW_004444178.1:263109-264905 GCF_000243295.1 Trichechus manatus latirostris
TGCAAGAAAAGGCTCGAAGCATTTTCCATGATTTAAAAGCTGCACATGCAGCAAGTGAAGGTGATTTTGATGAAGAATTTGTTGCCAGTAGGGGGTCGCTTCAATAGTATCAAAGTGAGAAAAATTTACATGACATTAAAGGGCAAGTATGAATTGTTCGTAAGTCTGATGTTCGTGACCTGGGGACTGCCTAATCAGGGCTACCTCTTCTTTTTATCCTTCCAAAATTTTTTTAATGCTTATTGGGTATACCAAGTCCTGACGGCACAATGGTTAAGAGCTCAGCTGCTAGCCAAAAAGTCGGGAGTTCGCATCCACCAGCCGCTCCTTGGAAACTCTATGGGGCAGTTCTACTCTGTGCTATAGGGTTGCTATAAGTCAGAATCGGCAATAGGTTTGGCTTTGGTATATGTTGTTGTTGTTGTGTGCCACCGGGTCATATGTGTGTGTGTCTGTATGTATATGTATATATATACATAATATATAATTACCAGTTAGCATCTGTACTCTGAGGTCTCAAAGGCACTTCAAACTTAAAACGTCCAAAACCACCCTGCAAACTGGTCCTCCATCATTTTTCTCTGAATCAGTGACTGGTGCCACTCTTCTTCTAGTTGTTTATGCCAGAAAGGTGCAAGACAGTCTTGAAACTGCCCTCTTCCTCATTCCCAATATCCACTGCATCACCAAGTCCTATCAATCTTGTCTCCTAAATATCTCTGTAAACATGCACTTCTCAGCATCATCACTACTCCCGAAATCTAAGCTTCCATGATCCCTCACTGCACTTATACCTTAATAGCCTTCTAACTGATGACCCACATTTTGTCTTCCTTTGAATCCATTCTTGATAAAGTGATCTTTTTAAAACACTTATCAAGCGATTCAACTACTCAAACTTTCCAATAGCTTCTCAAGGCCCTATATAGGCTCTGGCCCCTGCACTCCTTACCACTCTCATTTCTGAGGGCCACTTTCTGCCCCTGGAACCCTGGTGGCTCAGTGGTTAAGAGCTTGGCTGCTAACCAAAAGGTCGGCAGTTTGAAACCACCAGCTGCAACTTGGAACACTATCAGGCAGTTCTACTCTATCCTATAGGTTCACTATGAGTCAGAATCGCTACGAGCCTTCTTTACTGTCCTAATTGCCCTCAATGGTTCCACTTATTTTGTGTCATTAATTCCTATTCATCCTTCAAATTTTAGCTCAAATATCACAGCCTCAGAGAAGTCTTCCCTATAATGCTAAACTATATCTGGTCTTCTTGTTACAAGCAATCTAAACTCCCTGTAGTTTTATTCATAGTATTTATTACAGTTTGTGATTTATTTATATGATTACTTAATTAACATCTGTCTCTCTCACTGGAATATGAGATCCTCAAGGCCATGTTCAGTTTACTCACCATTGTGTGCCTAGTGCCTAGCACGCTGAGAACACACTGTAAACAGTGAATATTAGTTGAATGAAAGAATTAACTATATAGAAGGAAGAAATAGAGCCATTAATTCTATATAGACAGGGAGATAAATGAGAATAAGGATTTGCAGAAGTAGTGACACTGAAGTTAAGAAGTGACCTCATTTCCGTAAGCAGAGAAATCACTGGAAATCACCTTGCGCTCATGCTTACTGCTCTAGACTCAAATATTAATAGAGGTGATAAAGATCAAAATGACACAATGTGTTTATGTTCTCCCCAATTTGCTACAAACCCATACTATGATAGATAAAATATATTCTTAATTTTTAGGACATAAACCAAATCCATTGCCGTTGAGTCAATTCCGACTCATA
>NW_004444178.1:265333-272326 GCF_000243295.1 Trichechus manatus latirostris
TATACATGTCACTGATATAATTTACAAATAATAATAAAATATACAATACTTTTTATTGCAAATTCCAAACAGCCAATTGATTCTCACAGAATGGTTTTGTTGATTTTTGTGAATTCTTTTATTCATATCCAACCTGTAGTGGCAATCGACAAACTAGTATTGTTCATCATGAATGTTGGCTGATGTTTTCCTTAACATTAACAAACAAGATGAAATAACAAAGACGTATGTCAGAATGTCACTCGTTTGCCACTGACGTGAAGGACTTCTTTGCTGAATTTGATAGTAGTTTTACAACACTGGTAGAATATGTCCTCATTTTTTTGGTGCTATTTACGATGTAATGGCTACAAACACAGCACATTTTTAAGTTTAATCTGCAACAACACATCACTGAATGAAGAATTAGGAAGAAACGCACAGGATCACACCACCGTACAGCATTTGTACATTAAAGATACAGTAGATATGCATAACCTCAAGAGCATAGATAATCGTAAAATGTAGCAAAATAATTAGGAAGTGATGAATTTTGAATATTTATTACCTTTCTTTAATATAATAGGATATAATATAAATTTAATATAATGTAATTATAAGCTTATATGATTTAGTTTTTAATAAAAGCGTGTATAACAAGTAGCTGGCAATACATCTTGAAAATTTAACAATTGGCTCTTTTGAGCCAGTACAAGCTGACTGACTCCAGCACACCGCTGGCACTGCCTGTCTGAAGCTTCTGTGTAATTGTCACAGCATGAAGAAGAGATGACTCTTCTGACTGGAACAACACAATGACAACACCAGTATTCTGTGTTTCTCTTATACAATACTGAAGTGCTACTATTAATATTGATATTTTATTAAAATGTATTCATAATTTATCAAACTTTTAAGGTAAGCAAAACGATCCTTTAACTCATTTCGAATAGTTTAAAATGTATAATTTTTAACAAAGTATCAATAAATATGCATTCTTACTAAATATAGACACCAATATACATTCTAATTCTAATAAACCATTAATAAATTAATTGGTAGAAATAACATACTATCCAAAAATAACAAAACACACACTACATTAAAATAGATTTTAATTCATTATGCTAAATTTAAAAGATAATAATATTATTTAGTTTTCTTTTAGAAACAAAGCGTGCCAACAGTGGCATTGTTAGTCACAGGCGTATTTTTGGAAAAAACTTTTCCAACTGCTATAAAAGGTCTTTCTGACTCAGCCTTGGCCAGAAAAAAATGGTAAGGAGATGATTATAAACTACTCTCAAATATTTTCTTCTGTCTCCTTTATCTTCAAATAATCTCCTCTCTTTATAGCTTTATATAAAATTATGACTTTGGAGAGATCCATTTGAACAGCTTTTGTTCTTTGGTTTTTGTTGTTGTTTTGGCTTTTGTTTTTCAGAGATTGCACTCTTTTTGTTTGATAGCAAGCTATAGTTTTTGATTCAAAGAAAGCATTTCACATTCCACATATCATCTTTAGTTTCTGAAATGTGTAGATGGAGATTCCAGGACTGAGACATTGTTACCAATTTCAATATTCTTATGTTCATATCCCACTTGTTTAGAAAATCTTTAAATTAGAATAAGAATTGTTCTTGCAAAGAAAGCTTTGCTCTGTCAAACTATCATTCACATCCTCCTCCTGAGGACTGTGAAGGTTTACAAGAATATTGTCTAAAAGAATACACTTTGTTCAGTTCGCATTTTTACCATGGTGTATGTCTCTTTTGTAAAGAGAGAGAGAAAGAGAGGGAGGGAGAAAAGGAGGGAGGAAAAAAGGAAGGGGTTGTTCAGCAGGTTTTTTTCCATCATAAATTGAATATCTGTGTTGTTGACCTTTATGTCAATATACAAATTAGTCAGATTTACATTATTTTTTATATATCAAAATAACACCCTCATAGGATCCTCACCAGGCTAGCCCTCTGGCAGCTACTAGTTGTGTTGCCTCTGAATTCAGTCTGCTCCAGCCCTGGTCACATCTACAGCTGCTGTACATCTCTCCCATGTATAGTCCTCTGAGGGAAGATTTGGTACCCACCCCTCTGAACAAAGAACAGTGGGAGGAATCATTCTACCTGATATTGTCTTACCATATAGCTACAGTAATCAAGATAGTATGGTATTGGTGGAGGGATAGACACACAAATCAATGCAAAATAATAGAGAACCCAAAAATAGACCCACACAAATATGCCCAACTGATTTTTGACAGAAGTACAAAAGCAACTTAATGGCAAAAAGATAATCTTTCAACAAATTGAACATTCATAGGCCAAAAATTGAGCCTTGCCCTAAAGTTCACACCATAAATAAAAATTAACCCAAAATGAGGGGTCACTGAGCTTCTGTTAAGAGTGATAGAAAAATTTGGAAATTGATAATGGTGGTGATTGGACAATGTGATAAACATAATTAACGTCACTGAATTGTACACGTGAAGCGTTTTGAAATGACAAATGTTTTGTGACATACATATTTGCAAAAAAAATAAATAAACTCGAAAAGGATCATGGACTTAACTATAAAATATAAAACTACAAAACTTTTAGAAAAAAAAGGAGAAAATCTTCAGGATCGAGGGCTAAGCAAAGAGTTGTTAGACTTAACAACAAAAGCAAGATCCATATAAGGTACAATATCAAAACCAGGAAATTTCTACTAGCAAAACATCTCCCACAGTTGGAATAAACTGTATGAAGGATATAAGAGATCTCTGTGTATTATTTCTTACATCTGCATGTGAATCTACAATTATCTCAAAATAAAAAGTTACATTTAAAAAATATAAACTTACTTCCCAAAGACTCTTAAAATAATAACAAATTATGTCCTTTAGTAAGATGAAAAGTAAACTCAGAAGGAAGAAATGAGGTACAAGAGGGACAAATGAGCCAAGAAATTAGCAAATATGTTGATACATCTAATTAACTATTCAGTTCTTCAAAACAAAATTTTTGTATGCTTACTAAGTTTCTGGAATGTTCTAAGTGTCAGAGCTACAGAAGTGAGCAAAAGTCCCGACCTTATGAAGCTTTCATTCTATCGGGGAGAAACAAAAAATTAAATTAACAAGTAGAACACGTTATATCAAATGGTGGCAAATGCTTTGGAGAAAAATTAATTAGAAAAGGAGAATAGAGAGACTCAGAGTAGGTGGTGCTTACAATTTTATGTAGGGTGGTCCTTGGACTGTAAATAAAATAATGTGTCATTTTAGTGTTAAAAATGGTAGAATTAACATTCTCGACAACAGATACAAAAAGATTAGAAATGCAACCTAAAGCCCATGGGTTTAGGGAAAAAAGGGCGGGGGGGAGGGAGAAATGAAACTTTATCATTCTTAAAAAAAAACAAAGGAAAAGTGAAAAACAAAGCAAAAAAATAAGGTGAACAGAAAACAAGGTAGAAACAGGTTCAAACATTCAGGATAAAGCATAAACTGACAGACTAACAAGAGAAACTGAGAGGTCAACAATAGTAGTGGGAGAGGCAAGGGGTTATAGGCTCTACAGCACAGTCGCTCACCTGCCCCCACAAAAATACTATACCTAAACACACACACACATGCACACACACACACACACACAACTAACTTTTCATTCATTCATTCATGCAAATGTAATGAAAAGCCACTAAGTCCTTAGTACTGTCTAAGAACTACAGGTATAACAGTAAACAAGACAGACAGGGTGCCTTCCCTCATGGAGCTTACAGTCCACTGTAAATATGTGTTCTAAGTGTAATGATGGGAGATCAACAAATGTTGTGGTAAACAGAGGAAAATCACTATGTCCAGATTAAGTCCTGTATGTATTTTCTGAGTTTTCTTTAAGAATGAGATGTATTAAAACATGCAAACCCCAGGTAATTACAACACAAATTAGTGATATAACATTCACTATCATGAGGCAGGGCCAAGATGACGGAGTAGTCAGATGTTTCCAGTGTTCTCTCTTACAACAAAGACCTGAAAAAACAAGTGAATTGACTATATATGACAATCTAGGAGCCCTGAACATCAAAGGCAAAGTTGAGGAACCAGATTGAGTGGCAGGGGGAGGGAGAGATGGTTCAGAAGCAGCGAGGAGTTGCCAGACCTGATGGTGAGAGCCGGAGCCCTTCAGGCCGGATCATTTCGGGGGTGAGTGGTGAGGCAGGCAAGTAGTGGCACTCGGGAGGTGTTTTCTGCACTGTGAAAGACCCAGCAGCAGAGAGTCTACTCGGCCATCCAGAACCAGTGAGAAGTAGCCCTCAATCGGTGAAAGATAAGTACTTGCGTCTGGCCTACCACATGGATCAAAAACAACCACCTTGGGGAAAAACATCTCTCCCATTTACCTCCCTGATCCCTGCTCTGCACTGGATCCTGGACCGGCTTCAGCAATTGCCAAGTCTCCTGGGCCAGAAGTAGGACACGTCACGTGCCCTGAGCCATTCTCCCTGTCTTGGAGAGTGAACACATTAACAAACAGGGGAAAAAATAATCTGCCGGCTCCCTTAAGCCAGGAAATCAGAGTAGGCACAGCTCCTTTGCCTAGGTGCAGACATAAGGGATCCACAGACTTTGAGTGACTTTCCCCCTGCATAGACTTGCGTGGGCCCATGTTAACAGCGTAGGCCCTCATTACCGCAGTACAACAGGGTGTATACCTGAAGTCTAACTTCAACTGTTTCAGCTGTGAAGTGGCAGGTTTGTGATATTTGACACTGCTCTGCCCATTAAGCTGGGTCTTCACCTACCCACATCAGGGGCCTGAAGACTGGTGGCTCCACCCATACCACCTAGCCACCTGCTAGAGGGGCCCAAGAATAACAGATGGCCCCCAGTCCTTACAGCCAACAGCATTGAGTGCTCATAGTCTGGCTGCAACACCCACCTATCTACACGCTGTAAGGAACAGGGACATGCTTTCCTCCTGGACACTTGCGGATGGCCGTCAGCCCCCTTCCTTGCTTAGCCTGTGTCCCCTTGCTGCAGCTGGATGCCCGTGCCTATACCAATCACACATGCCTGTCTAGAACTGTAGGTGAGAGCCTGCATCACACACTTGGTGGCCGACTCCCTGGACTCCTGAGCTGAATCCATACCGGAGGAGTGGACAGATTCCTGGGCTCATATACTTAGCGGCAGATCTGGCCCCTGAAGGCAGGACATTGGAGCTTCAAGGTGCTGGTGACTGGGCTAGCTCACACGAGCAGCCTATTAGGGCATATCAAAACAAAACAAAACAAGAATCTAGGACATGTAAGCAAACATAAATATAATAACTTATTGATGGCTCAGAGACAACAGTCAATATCAAATCACATAAAGATAGTCCATGATGGCTTCAGCAAGCTCCCAAAATAATCTAGAAATTTTCCAGAGGAAGAAAATTTCATGGAATTACCAGAGGCAGAGTATAAAAGATTAATATACAGAACTCTTCAAGAGATTAGGAAGGAAATTACACAAAATGCAGAAGACACAATAGAGGAAATTAAAAAGATTAGGGAAGAGCATAATGACAAATTTAACAGACTGCAAGAATCTACAGAGAGACAGCAATCAGAAATCCAGAAGATTAACAAAAAATTTCAGAATTAGACAACTCAATAGAAAGTCATAGGAGCAGAATTGAGGCAACGGAAGTCAGAATTAGTGAGATTGAAGGTAAAGCACTTGACACCAACCTATTTGAGGAAAAATTAGGTAAAAGGATTTTAAAAAATGAAGAAACCCTAGGAATTATGTGGGATTCTATCAAGAGGAATAACCTATGAGTGATTGGAGTACCAGAAAAGGAGGGGATAACAGAAGATACAGAGAAAATTGTTGAAGATTTGTTGGCAGAAAACTTCCCCAACATCATGAAAGATGACAAGATATCTATGCAAGATGCTTATCAAACCCCACATAAGGTAGATCCCAAAAGAAAGTCACCAAGACGTAGTATAATCAAACTTGCCAAAACCAAACATAAAGAGAGAATTTTAAGAGCAGGTAGGTATAAATGAAAAGTCATCTACAAAGGAGACCCAATAAGAATAAGCTTGGACTACCCAGCAGGACCCATGCAGGCAAGAAGGCAATGAGATGACATATATAAAGCCTTGAAGGAAAAAAATTACCAGCCAAGAATTACATATCCAGCAAAACTGTCTATCAAATATGATGTCAAAATTAGGGCATTTCCAGATTAACAGAAGTTTAGGGAATTTGCAAAAACCAAACCAAAATTACAAGAAATACTAAAGGGAGTCTTCCAGTTAGAAAATCAATAACATCAGTTAACAACCCAAGACTAGAACACAGGACAGGGCAACCAGATATCAACCCAGATAGGGAAGTCACAAAAATAAATCAAAGCTAAAACAATGAAAATAGGGAAACAGATGTCAATATGTAAAAGATGACAAAATTAAAACAAAAAAGAGGGACTTAAAAAATGTAGACATAGATTTTTTCGTATAGAGAGGAAGTCAAGGTGATATAAAGAAATAAAAGACTGGTATAAACTTAGAAAAACAGGGTAAATATTAAGGTAACCACAAAGAAACTAACAATCCCACACATCAAAATAAAATAGAAGAAACATATAAAGACTCAGTAAATACAAAATCAACAATGAAAAAGATGAAAAGAAAATTATGTATTTTCTCAGCACAGAAAATTAAGTGGAACAAAGAATCTGTCAACAACACACAAAAAAAGACATCAAAATGACAGCACTAAACTCATAACTATCAATAATTATGCTGAATGTAAATGGATATATGCACTCCCATGTTCATTGCAGCACTATTCACAATATCAAAAAGATGGAAATCACCTAGGTGCCCATCAAGGGACAAACAGATAAACAAATTATGGTATATCCACACAATGGAATACTACACAACGATAAAGAACAACGGTGAAGCCGTGAAACATAACATGGAGGAATCTGGAGGGCATTATGCTGAGTGAATTTAGTCAGTCACAGA
>NW_004444178.1:273174-274446 GCF_000243295.1 Trichechus manatus latirostris
AAGGAGGAGTGTGCTGTCACAGTATAGGGAGAGAAATTAGGGTCACATAACAATGTATGTATAAATTTTTGTATAAGAGACTAACATGAAATGTAAACTTTCACTTGAGCTACAACAATAAACAAAAAAAAAAACCATTCACCATCACATCAACTCATGCACAAAGCCACAGAGCACCCCAATCCTTGTCACTGGCCTCCAAAACAGATCTACAGCCACATAGATGGAACGAGAATACCTACTCTAGCCTAAAGAAGGGCCAAAGTAAAACAGTAAGATTGGATCAGGAAAATGGAAATCATTCTAAATAGTTCAAACACAGAGGATTCATTACAAGGAATCATTATAAATATGATTAAAGGACTGAAGAATCAAAAAGGTTTAGGTAGCAAATTATATATCTGATAAGGATCCAGTATCTAGAATATATAAAGAACTCTTGCAACTCAACAACAGAAAGACAACCCAATTAAAAGATGGGCAAAAACATGACTGGACATTTCTCCAAAGAAGATGTACGAATGACCAATGTTGTTGTAGTTAGGTGCTGTCGAGTCATTTCTGACTCATAGTGGCCCTGTGTGCAACAGAACAAAACACTGCCCATTCCTGCGCCATCCTCACAATTGTTGTTATGTTTGAGCCCATTGCTGCAGTCACTAGGTGAATCTATCTTGTTGAGGGTCCTGCTCTTTATGCTGATCCTCTACTTTACCAAGCATGATGTCTTTCTCCAGGGACTGGTCCCTCCTGATAACATGTCCAACGTACATGAGACAAAGTCTCGAAATCCTCATTTCTAAAGAGCATTCTGGCTATATTTCTTCTAAGACAGATTTGTTCATTCTTCTAGCAGTCTATGGTATAATCAATATTCTTCACCAACACCATAATTCAAATGTATCAATTCTTCTTCAGTCTTCCTTATTCATTGTCCAGCTTTTGCATGCATGTGAGGCGATTGAAAATACCATGGCTTGGGTCAGGCACACCTTCGTCCGCAAAGTGACAGCTTTGCTTTTTAACACTTTCAAGAGGTCTTTTGCAGCATATCTATCAAGTACAATATGTTGTTTGATTTCTTAACTGCTGTTTCCATGGGCATTGATTGTGGATCCAAATAAAATGAAATCCTTGATAACATCAATATTTTCTCCATTCACCATGATGTTACTTATTGGTCCAGTTGTGAGGATTTTTGTTTACCTTATGTTGAGGTTTAATCCATACTGAATGCTGTATGACCAATAAGCACACAAAAAAATGCTCAAG
>NW_004444178.1:281621-315952 GCF_000243295.1 Trichechus manatus latirostris
AATTACCATTAAAAAAAAACCCACTGCAGTCGATTCCGACTCATAGCAAACCTGTAGGATTTCCAAGACTGTAAATCTCTACGGAAGCACACTGCCACATCTTCCTCCCACGGAGCCACTGGTGGTTTCAAAGCACCGAACTTTCGGTTAGCAGTCCATCACTTTAACCATTGGGCCCCCAGGGCTCCTGTACTATATGACCCAGTAATTTCACTACTAGGTCTATATCCAGAAGAAGTGAAAACAGGTACTTAACCATGTGCACACATTTTATAGCAGCACTATTCACAAAAGCCAAAAGGTGGAAACAGTCCACACGCCTAGGAACAAATGAATAGATAAACAAAATAAAGTACATACTTAGAGAGTCAAGTTCTGATACATGCTGCAATGTGGATGAACTTTGAAAACTTTATGTTAAATGAAAGACCCAGACACAAAAAGTCACATATGGTATGATTCCACTTACATGATATCTCCAGAATAGATAAATCCATAGAGGCAGAATGCATATTGGTTGTTGCCAGGGGCTGGGGTGAGGAGGGAAGGCAGAGAAACTGCTTAACAGTTAAAGGTTTTACTTTGGAATAATGGAAATGTTTTGGAACTAGATAGAGGTGGTAATTTTTTTCGCCCATCTTTGAATTGGGTTGTCTTTTTTTGTTGTTGTTGTGTTGTAAGAGTTCTTTATATATCTGGATAGTAGATCCTTATCAGATAAATAATTTGCTGCCTAAACTTTTTTGATCCTTTTTGCACAACATTTTGGATGTACTAAATGTCACTGAGTGGTTCACTTTAAATTGGTTAATTTGATGTTATGTGACTATCACAATAAATTATTAAAAAAAAAAAAAAGGATTAGGTAACTGTCAGTTATCTAGTGCTGCCATAACAGAAATACCACATGTGGATGGTTTTAACGAAGAGAAGTTTATTTCCTCACAGTCAAAGTAAGCTAAAAGTCCAAATTCAGGGCGTCAACTCCAGGGGAAGGCTTTCTCTCTCTGTCGGCCTTCTCATCAGTGTTCCCCTGGCTAGGTGCTTCTCGGCGCAGGAATCCCGGTCCAAAGGACGCGCTTTGCTCCCGGCACTGCTTTCTTGATGGTATGAGGTCCCCCTGTCTCACTGCTCACTTCTGTCTTTCATATCTCACGAGATTGCTTCAGGACACAATCCAGTCTTGTAGATCCAGGCCTGCCTTACTAACACAACTGCCACCCATCCTCCCTCATTAACATCATAGAGGCAGGATTTGCAACATATAGGAAAATCACACAGTACCAGGAATCGTGGCCCAGCCAAACTGATACACACATTTTTGGGGGGACATAATTCAAACCATGACAGTAACCCAAAGATTAAAACCTACAGAAAGCTGCTACTACCCCTTTGGTGGAATAACAAAAGAAGAGGATTACCAGAACCCAGAGAACACTGGTTACTAACACTGCCAGAGACAGCTGCTACCACTGAAACCACTGACGCTCGTGCCTGAGCCACCAAAGGCCCCTGGTACAGTAACCACTCACTGGCCTCACTGCTGATGTCACTGAAACCACAGGAGCTACCTCTACCACTGCTGGAACTGCCAAAGGACACTGGACCCTCTAGCTGGCCTCCGCTGTCTGAAATGCCACCAGAAGCAGAGGTTACTCCTCTCCTCCCACCTTCAGTCTCCCACTGGTGCTTCCCATTAGCCAAATCTGACTGAAAGTTAGCTAGCAGAAGAGCTTGCAAATGAAGTGTAAAGGGTCCAGCCTTTAGTGATACAGAGTAAGACACAGAAGAGCAAGAATGAAACCGAGAACAAAGTACAGTCCAATCCACGCCTCTGAGTACTCAAGATGCATTCTCTCCCTTCTATTCAAATTTAAATTCTTTATAACAGTTTGTTGTTTGAAGGATTTTAAGTCAGGGATTCAAGAATTGAGAAGTCACCACACTCAATGTTGAGCTGACTTTAACTACCTGAGTCTTTCTATCAAAGCACAGCCATTCATTTAAAATAGCAGCTATAGGAGATGGTCAGTTCCCATGAACTCTATCCCAGAATGCCTAGGAAGAACTAACATGTCACCCACTGTTAGCTGATAGTTATAACTCTGAATCATATGGTTTAGCCTTTATCTTAACAATAATTTGGGGAGTTTTGTTCCCCATGGACAAAAGCTTTACGCTACCAAGTTTATTTCACTAAACGCTAATTTACCAATTAACCACATCTGAGAGAATTCAATACTTCCTAAATTACAGGAATTACACCAGTATATTGCTATTTGGCTCCAGCAATTAAACTAGCAATTATTAATATACTCACTAATGTTTCAAAGTTCTGTAATAAGAAATAAATCATCATATTCCTGAGGTTTAGTTTTAATTTGCCCAGCTATTCTATTGGTAAACATTATAATTTTCTTAATCTAAATTTTATGGTGATCTCTAACTTTCTTATATCCCATATTTAAACAAAGCCTGGCTTATTTAGTACCAACATTAATATCACAATAACCCATAAAAATACTCATTATATTTCAGAAAAATATAATCAAGCAATACTAACTTTTTTATTTTTTAATGCATAGTAGTGATAAAATTTCAATTTGATTGAAAAAAATCATCATGTTTGATACATCAGGCCAACTTCCAATATATAAAATGTCAGCTACCAGGTGTAAATGTAAAATGATTCCCTATTTTCTAAAATCCCCATTCATCCATTTCATAATATATCATGCAGCATGCTGTTTTACATTATGTAAAATAAACAATGAATACAGACTCTGGGTTTTAATGCCTGAGGTGTGAAATTAGTTCTCTGCCAAGTGTGTTTTTGATTGTTAGAGATTTAAAACACTCAGAAACGTGTCAATCTGAGACAACATTTTTTCAGTTCACTTACAAGAAATGTAAAGTAATCCAGACATTTCAAAGAAGAGAATGAGACTGTTATAGAATACACTGTGTTATAATTTTGCATACAGTCTTTGGTTCTCATTGCATTTTGTGCATATTCCTAACTTGGGCAATAAATAGTTTGCATACTCAGTTTTCAAGTTTTCCTCTGAGGCTTCTTTACATTGCAGTTGTCACAAATCTTCCATAATAACAAGATCATCTTGTTTACAAACGTACAATCTCAAAAAATTTGCATATCTAATGTAATTAAGTACTTGTTCACTGATAAAGTGTCCTACCTAATCTTCTACTTGCAAATTTTCATTTCTGCACAATGAATAGAATTTTTTTTTTTCCTGGTTAATAAAAAGCTTTGGGGACTTCTGAGTTAAGATGGTAGAATAAAACTGCTGCACATAATTCTGCTCTCCCAACATCCAATTTAATGAAATAAAAATAGCAAAATCCAAGAAAAAATTCAGTAGCAGCAACTAAGTAATCCAATTGCACGAAGCTCAAAAAGTGGCATCCAAGAGGGTGAAAAAGGATGATATTCTGAAACAGTGGGGAGATAGTTTATAGTGAGGCACCTAACCCCTACCCTACACTTACACTTCAGAAGCCAAATACTTAGTCATAAAATCTGACTCCTCTCATCAATATTCCCAAATCTGGGAAAAAATGAACTGAGTAATGTTCTGATGAGGAGAAATGGAAACAGCTACAGGGAAGAAACAGTTAAAGCTTGCGAAAAGAACAATGAATCTGAGAAGATGGGTTCCTATAATGGAAGTAAGGGCTCCAGGGCTACATGAGTAATGAGGAATAGGACAGATCCAATGCCCAAGAATAATTTCCCTGTTCTCTAAATGAGAATAGGATATACATTCCAATTAGTTTCAGGGAACCCTTGCGTAGGGTATTTAACAAAACCTCAGCAGTGAGAATAGAGCCCAAGGATCTAAAAAAGACTGCACAAAATTCAGCTGAACTCTCTTTCCAGCTCCTCTTCCCGTAGTCCTTCACCATGGAAGGAGTAAGAGATACAAAGCCATCTACTGTAATTTGATGAAGAAAGCCAACAAGTCTCTCACAGAATCAAATCTGAGTCACCACACAAATAAAAGTTTTGAACAGAGCTGCACAAACAGCCAACTGGGGGAAAAAAACATGGCATACACATGCACACACTCACACCCACACTAAACAAAGAAGAAAAGAAAGAAGGAAGAGGAGGAAAGTGAAGAAAAGGCCACTTGAAACAAATTGTCAAAAAACTCACACTAGTAAGAATATATAACCTACAGAAGAAAATTCTTAATAATTTATAGATCAACTCAATAATCATCAGTTTGATAAAACATTCAAAGATGCAATGTCAAAAGAACAGAGTGAGAAGGGAGAGAGATTGTAAACTTAAGGAAATAAATTGAGAATCAAAGCAACATCATAAAGATAATAACTAAATCAGAAACTCTAGGAAACGATATATATAACTATCTATCAAATTACTACCTGTGATCGTTAAGGCTGTGTGTCAACTTGACTGAGCCATGATTCTCAGTGGTGTGGCTTGTAGTTTGGCAGTGGTAGAATGATGTGATCACCTCCATGATGAGATTTGATAGTGTGATCATCTCCATGATGGATCTGCTGTGAGCAGCCAGTGAGTTGAAAGGGAGTTTCCTTGGGGGTGTAGCATGCATCCAATGTAAGTGGACTTTCTGGCAAGACTTGTGGGCTTTTGCTCACAGCTGGCTCCTATTCATCTGACCTCCAGTTCTTGAGACTTGAGCTAGCAGCTTACCTACCGCCTTGCCTGCCAATCTTTGGATATGTTGGTCTTCAGAGCCTGTGAGCCAGAACCCTGCTTTCTGACTTGTCAGTCTTGGGTTTGCCAGCCCCTGTGGCTACGTGATCCAGAAGAAGCCTCCAGCCTGGGCCAAGTTCCAGCCTCTACAACCATGTAAGCCATTTCCTTAATATAAATCTCTCTATATGTGTATTTATACACATTACCGGCTTTGCTTCTCTAGAAAACCCAACCTAAGACACTAACAGAGAGAAAACTTGAGAAAGCATGGTGACGGCAGATTTAAAAATGCAAATATATTAAAGCAATTAAAGTAAAACAAGTAATATGAAAGACAGAGGAGGATGATCCAAAATAAGGTAACTGGTGCCCCTGAAATATAATTCCATAAATAAATTTCCATGGGGAAAAAAAAGGAATTGATCTTCAGATCAAAAAAGCACATCAGATTTCATAAAAATTTGATGCATAATGCTAAATATTAAGACATACCCTAGTTAAATTATTGAACATCAAAGATTTTTTAAAAATTCTTCAGGCAGATATCAAGGCAAAAAAAAAAAAAAAAATCACCTATAAAGATAAAAAAAAAAAAAACAGGCTGGTCTCAGATTGCTACTAATTACATTCAATACCATAATCATAGGAAGAATGTCTACAGAATTCTAAAAGAAAGAAACTCAACATGCGGCCATAATATTGGTCAAGTATAAAGACAACAGACAGTCACTCTAAAACATGAAATAATTTAGGGACTACAAAACCCAGGAGGCTTTCTTCAAAAACTACATTTAAGAGATGAATCAAAATTAAAAATAGGACAAACAAAAATAAAGAACTCAGCAATGGTGAAACAATGTAAAAATAAGTGATGAGTAATAATTCCATTCTAGTACCAAAAAAAAAAAAAAGAAATTGTGTAGATTATGTATATAAAATGTAATGTAAATACTATAATGCTTGTCAGAATGAAAATAATGTTACTAACAAAAATCAAGAGATTAAGAAAAGCAGGTAAAAGGAAACAAGAAAGCATTAATGCCCCATCATTCCTAATAGTCAATTAACACCACCTTAAATTGAAGATATAGTTTTAAAAAAGCTCCAAATTCTTAATGTTTTCCGTAATCTCTTTATTTATTCTAAAAGGGTCTCTTAAAAAAAACAAACCAAATCCACTGCTGTTGAGTCAATTCTGACTCATAGCGACCCCATAGGGTTTCCAAGGCTGTAAATCCCTATGGACGCAGATTGCCATATCTTAGGAAATAATAATTCTTTCAGTGAAAAAAATTTGAATTTCATCAACTCCTTCTATTTCACATCACTTTCATTTGTTACTATTAAATTTAAATAAAACTAAATTTAATGTGCATTTATTTTAAAATATTACATGCACTGCAATCCTGTTTCAAGAAAATATTTCAAAGCTCTATTTCTAGCCTTTTATTTCATTCAGACATAGAAAGATACTGTAATAATGTTCAGTTAATATAATGCTTGTTTTGGGGTAGTTAGCTTAGGGGCACTTTTATTTCTTCTTTGCAATTTTCTAAATTGCTTAAATTCTTTATTACAAAAATAACAAAATAATTTTTATATGACAAAAAATGCTTTGGTGTCAAATGACAAAAATGAGTTCCATGGACATAATAATGTCTTCTAGATACATTTGAAAGTTACATATTACCATAAGTGTTAGTTTTTTAAAACATGGTGCAGCCATTATGGAAAAGAGTTTGGAGGTTCCTCAAAAAGTTAAACAAAGAATTACTGTTGTTGTTGTTAATTGCCGTCGGATCATTTCCAACTCATGGTGACCCCAAGTGTGTAGAGCAGAACTGCACTCCATAGGGTTTTCAAAGCTGCAACCTATCAGAAGCAGATCACCAGGCCTTACTTCCGAGGCACTTCTGCCTGGATTTGAACCACCAACCTTTCTATTAGTGGTCTAGCACTTAACGATTTGCACCACCCAGGGACTCCTAGAATTACCATATGACCCAGCAATTTTGCACTTCTAGGTATATACAGAAAAGACTTGAAAGCAGGCACTCAAACAGATATCATATTTTTACACAAATAATGAGTGCCTTCTACGTTTGTTTGCCAACCATGCCCTCCCCCCACGAAGTATTTTTGTAAGCTTGCTATGCTAATTTTTTTACAGCAACGTGTAAAAAAAAATGGTATAGCGGTGCTTACAAAATACCTTGAGGGGGTAGGGTGCAGTTGGCAAACAAACATAGAAGGCACCCGTTATCTGCATAAAAATACAGTACGTGTGATACATTTTTTTCTGAAAATACGTATATATTTCAGAAAATTATTAACAGGTATCTATGGATGTATATACATATATATATCCTGAATAATTATTTAGAAAAGAATATATATAATCTGAAAAATTATTTTTAAAATGTATATATAGTCTGAAAAATGATTTTCTTAATCTTGAATATAATTGAATTCCTAACTTTGTGTTTTACAATTATCCTTATTTCTAATATTTACAAATAGAGAATTTTACTGCAAAACAGCTTAATTTTCCATTGCTTTTAATTAAAATTGAGCAATAAAAAAATTCTGAGGAAAAATAAATTCTAACCACTTCTTCTATGTACACAATTGATTCAAATTTGTATCCCTTTTACGTAATTTGTAGAAGCTCACCTATCATGCATTTAACCACAATGCAGATAAAACATGGGTTGCAGATGTTATTATAATGTGGCATTCTGTTTTATGTTTCATAATGTTTGGCTTCTTTTCTCACAATACCTTTCTAGTGCTTGTTACATGCTAATTATAAATTTTTAACACTCCCAATCATCTAAACAGACATGCAGAAACTGATTTATATTAAAATAGAAATTGCTCACTTTAGGTTTTAATCATATAAATGTATAAATATGATTGCTAATCTATTAACATTTAAATTGTGTAGATTAAGATACTCCTACTATTACAACGCATGGGTGTTTTTAAAGGTAACCAAATTGAAAACACCGCTTGTACCAATGCAAGGATGTTTTTATTATTGCTGTTGAACCAGAATCTTATCTCTAAATAGATAGAACAATTTGAAAGAGTTAAAATTGTATGAAAATGGAATAATTAGTACCACATAAATCACCTGACAAATCCTTTTAGTCACTGCTCAACTGTTTATGAGAAACTGATAATCAGAATCTGGAAAAACAAACCCGCAAAGCGGGACCGCCCACTCTGATTTGTGGGCTGCAGCTCATTCCTGATCTGTACCAATAGATTAGTTTATTTTTAAAGAGCTCATCATTTATATAAAAAGACGGGTTGAAATGAAAATGTGTAGAAGAAAACAATTCTCATAAAATGAAAGAAGCACTAGCTTGCTATAGGGTGACATAGCATCTATCAGTAAAATGAAACAGCTGTCTCAGAAAACAAAGATAAAAACCGAATGCCTTCATAAAGGAGAAGGAGATGGAAGACCACACTGTATCATTCAGACTTGGGAGTCCTGGAGACAAAGAAAGGTCGTTGACGGTACGTTAGCTATGGTAGAACTATTCACACTGAATGCTGAGGTCCAGGGACTCAACTTCATTCTGAAGATTTCAGCCTAAATGCTACCTGCTCAGAGACCTTTCCTGGCCAGCCTCCCTAATGAGTCGGTGTATCTTGACCCACTCACCCTCCTTACCAGCAATATTCTCTTTCTGTACACCCTGTTCATTTCCTTGAAAGTACTTATTGCTTATGCTCCAGAAGGGCAGAGTTCACTTCTAGTTTTTTCACTACTGTGTTCTCAGCAGCTAACATAGGGCCTAGCACATAGGAGGCACTCAAGAAATATTTGCTGAATAAATTAACGAATGTTCCACTGCCACAGACAGAACACCCAGGCCCAACCAGCCCTAAAAAGATGGACTGTTAACACTTTAGTAATGGATTTAGGAGTTTTAGCCTCATCATCACCGTGCTCTTCCCAACTGACTTTATGATATTACTGAACTCATCAGAATGGTAACAGATCTTTAACAGGCTCCCAAAATTAAATCCAGAGATTTCTCTTCAAAAACAAAAAAGCCAGGTTCTGCTTCCAAGGAGAATCTGTGAGAGAGGTCAGACCTATCAGTAATGCATTTTATTGTATCATCTTTATGGTAAAGACATTGTTGTTGAAAACTAACTAAGTTCCTGGAAATTATAATAGTTGTGTTTGTGTGTTGGTGTGTGTGAAAATGTTTTTGTGGTCAAAGATGTTAAATAAATTTCTTTACTGCATCAATTATCCAAAGCCTTTAGTATATCAATGTTTTTAGTTTTTTGTTTGTTTGTTTGCTTTTTTTGAGGGAAATATAGCATACAAAATCCCAAACTTATTTTACTGTGGAAACTGTTCTTGTGGGAGTTTCTCATGGGAGTAACGTTCCCTGGAACCCAGTTTAAATTGCATTATTTTAAAATTCTCTTTTTTTTTTCCTTTCATATTTCATTTATTTATATATTTTTACATTTTATTTACATTTTACATGTATTGTGCCACTGTATTGTAATAATTAAGTCACTTAAGAGGAATTTAGGGCTTTTGTATTGGTTTAAAATAATTAAATTTTCCTTTGTTGTTGATAGAATTCTGAAAAACCAAGTTTTGGAGCTACAGCAATATTATTTCCTAGAAAAATAATATCCTTTAATATTCTGAAACTTTGTTAATTCTGTTTCCTAATGTTTGGACTAGTGGATATAAGACTAGACTGGAAACCAGATACTCTTATTTTTTTCGCTTGGCTACTTGCTCTATTATTGTGAGTCGGTCTTTCTTGATGAATCTGTGCAACCCCTGGGCTCTAGTGGGCACTATGTCTTATGTGCTGTCAATATATCAGTCAGTGAAAGATACTGTACACCTTTATATCTCTGTCATCTTCCATGAACAGAATAAAAGAAATATAGAGTTTTCCTATTAAGATAGTTCACCTGGACATAAGTCTTCCTCCCACCCATATCTCTTAGTTCCCAAAGACAAAAATTATTGCTAGTTCCTTGTGTATTCCTCCAGAGATGTTTTATATATGTGAGTGTGTGTGTACACACATATATCACATATATGTAATATTTACACACACAAACATCTAAAACTCCCCTTTATGAGCACCATAGGTAACAAATGTTGTACACACACTGCTCTATACCCCACCTTATCCACTTTACAATTCACTTTGAGAATGTTTCCCTATCAGTATCCCCAGATCTCCATCATTAGCAAAAGCTAACAATAAAAAAAAAAACTATAACAGAGTATTCCACTATATAGACTGTTAAATTTATTTAACTACATTCTACTGTGTGGATTGTTATATTTAACTGGTTTCCATTCATAGACATTTAGGTGATTTTTAAATCATTGTCTAAATTTTTTTTTAAAAGGCATCTTAAAATTAATCTTGCATGTAAGGTGAATTTTTAAATATTATTTTAAAACTTTATGGTTTATAAATTTATTTTTTACAATTTAAAAATATTTTTGTTATTTGGTTTGGTGTAAGAAAAGTTTGCAGGTTTCTAGAATACCGAAGTTTTTAAACCTGTGCTAAAAATAGTAGGCTTACAAAATCTAATTGAAGTTTCCTCTGTTACAATTCTTTCTAATTTTTATTCTTGCTAATATTCTAAATTTTCATATTCATTCCAAAAAAAAAAAAAAACCTGCCGTCAAGTCGATTCCAACTCATAGCGACCTTATAGAACAGAGTAGAACTGCCCCATAAGGTTTCCCAGGCTGTAAATCTTTACAGAAACAAACTGCCACATTGTTCTCCCTTAGAGCAGCTGGTGGGTTTGAACTACCGACTTTTGGATTAGCAGCCAAGTGCTTTTACCATTGTGCCACCAGAACTCCATTTATACATTCATTACATCCTAGTATTAACTACATATTCCAACTCTAAAAATTACATTTTAAAAGTTTTCAAGTCCTTCATTTGCAAATTTTAGACCGGGTGGTCTAAATCTGCATGGATTATAGTTTTGAGGTGCAGTACCACTGCATATTATCTTTGGTTGACTTCTTTCTATACAAACAAGTCACGGATAATATAAATGAGTCTAGATTAGATCAGATACAATGAAAGTGGAAGAATGATGGTTGATGCAAACAAGGGGGATGATGAGTATTGTTCTTGCTGCATGATGAATTACACTATATCATGCATTAAAACAATGGATTGTCCTTCAGGGTATCAAAGACTTTTTCCAAACAACATGATGGGAAATATATAGTCCTTTATCGTTTAGCAAAAAGTGAGAGTTATAATAACAATTTTGAGAATTCTTTTTAAGTCTCAAAGGACATTGTGGTGCCGGCAGTGATGAGAATGTACACACCTTGTCCTTGGTAACCGGCACAGTTTATTGTTCTTTTACTCTGCCGTGCTGTTCTGTGCTAACCTGTAAACTGTTTTGATCTCTGGGTGCTTTAGCTTTAAGTGGACCAGGAACTCTTCTACCCTTGGGGGTATTAGTAAGATTCTAATGATTCCGTTTGATCTACCATGTTAAACACAAATGAAATATGTCAGGGAAAATACACATAGTGAGTATATCAAAGAGTTATTTCTACTTCTGGGCATAAGGCAGTTGCTAAGCAACCTGTGTCAGGCTTCATGGTCATCTGTTAGGAAAGACACAAAGTCAATGCTCACTCAAGGCATATAAGATCGTAAATGAAAAAACTATTTTGTCAGATTCAAAAAAAAGCTGCTTGAATGAACGTATAATGGTTGCAAGATATAAGGCATCTATTTGCAGATGTGTTTACAGCAGCAATGATATTGGCAAAAAAGAAAAAAAAAATCTACATTCAATCCAAGCAGGCTTGGAGGACAAAGAAAATAAATTAAATTTTTTAAGAATTGTTTCCACTTCTCAGGATCTACCTTCAGAATACTGTGTTTATCTGTGGGACAGAATAGCCTCGATAGGCCACACTGAGAACTTTCCAACAGCAGGAGAATCCACAGCACACCTTTGGAATTTGGCTTTTTATTGGTGATAATAACATCACTTACCATCTTTTTTTCACATCTTTCTTCAATGCTACATTTTAAGGTATGAATTCTGTAAGATAGAATAGTTTTTTTCAAAGAAAGAGGTATGGGATAGGCTTGGAGCTGAGGTTATAAAAGCCACCCGAGGCACAAAGCGTGAAGGAAATTATGGTTTTTTGCTTTGCAGAACCTACATATTCAGTATCTAAAGGCTGAAGATTTTTCTTCCTTATTTTTTTTCTGGATAAAATTTTTTTCTGACATTGGAATATTCCTTGGCCAAACAAAACATTTCATCCTGCTTTATTCCACAGTGTCATGCTCAACTGCAAGGTCTTTGTAGTGATCATTTACTAGCTGTGTGATCTTAGCCAAAGTTATTAACCCCTCTGAACCTCAAGTTTCTCAAATGTAAAACAGGGCTATAAATAGTCATCTCATGAAACTATTGTGAGAATCAAATGAGATAATAAACTTAAAAATGTACTAATAGATTATATGTGCTCATTTGATGATAGTTATTATGGACTACTAGGATATTACACTCATAGCATATTATTGCCTTTTACCTACTAAATGCATAAATAAATATTTTAAATGTGAAAGTACATTAATTTATGCTTTATGTTGAAATTTATTTTTTTAGAAATTAATCACATTTAATTAAGATTTAAATTATTATTACTACCCTGAATTTTTAAAAAATATTGCATCCATTTTTGAAGTATGGATGGCAATCCATTTTCTTTTTGTAAGTATAAAGTCCCTAAAATCTGCCAATAAGTGAATGTTTCTTTCCATTACATGATATTACTGTCTCTACTTGGAGTCCCTGGGTGGCACTATGGCTAAGCACTCAACTACTAGCAAAAATGTTGGCAGTTTGAACCCACCCAGAAGCACCTCAGAAGACAAGCCTGGTGATCTGCTTCTGAAAGGTTACAGTCTTGAAAACCCTATGGAGCAGTTCTGTTCTGCACACATAACACATGAGTTTATCATGAGTCAGAATCAACTCGACAGCAACTAGCAACAACACAGTACTTCACTGGGAGCCCTAGGTGGCACAACCAGCTCAAAACCACCCAGAGGTGCCTAGGAAGACAGGCCTGGAGATATGCTTCCAAAAGGTCTCAGTCTTGAAAACCCTATGGAGCAATTCTACGCTGCACACTTGGGGTCGCCATGAGTCGGAATCAACTCCATAGCAACTAACAACAACAGTACTTCATTGATCCCATTTTAGGAAACACTGCTTTAAGAATATCAAAGTCAAATTAATGATATGTCCAATGTGGAGAAAAAAAAACATCTTACCAATGAATCAGTAAGACTACTAACAAGAGTAAAACGATTAAACTGATTTGTCTGCTCTAGTTATAGTTGCATTAAGTTATTTAACATCTGTTGCTGTGGAGTCAGTTCCGACTCACATCAACCATATAGGAAACTACAACTGCCCCATAGGGTCTCCAGGACTGAAATCTTTACGGAAGCGGACAAACCCGCGGTGCAGGCGGTGAGTGCAAACCGCCAACCTTTTGGTTACCAACCAAGTGCTTAACCACTGTATCACCAGGGCTCCTTAAGTTATTTAATAAGGCGTTGCAAATTAATGTTCAAGAATAATTAGGATACTCTTAATCCAAGCCCTATTACACCATTCTGTTTTGTTTTCATCATAGGAAAAAAACCCAAACCCATTGCCTTCGAGTTGATTCCGACTCATAGTGACCCTATAGGACAGAGTAGAACTGCCCCATAGGGTTTTCAAGGATCGGCTGGTGGATTCGAACTGCAGCCGATCTTTTGGTTAGCAGCTGAATACTTAACCACTGCGCCGTCAGGGCTCCATTTTTATCATAGCAGATATTAAAGAGATATTTACCACATTTTCCAGAAATTTTAATATGCTGTTAATATACTTTTATGAATTTACAAGAAACAGTTGTAACAATTCCAAAACTTGACCTTCAAACAGCTTTTCACAAAATTGCCTTTATTATTATCTCCTAGATACCAGCACTCCCAGAAATACAGTTTGGGAAGAATTGGATTAAAAGTTCTTGCCTAAAGCAAACATGTGTACAAGTTCTTATTTCACCCAAGAACACACACAAATTCTCATGATGGATCAAGTAGAGTGGATGCAAAAGGCACTGACAACCATGGCCTAAATTTATATCAGTCTCTCTTTTAGCTTTGGCTCTGGGCGTCAAACATGCTTTGGATGCCAATGTTGTCTTTGTTTGAGGGTCCCTGATATGCTCTAATGTCTTCAGCAGTTAGCTGGATGGTTTTTACATGAGGCCTAAACCTGGGCTCTCATCTTCAGAGTTCCCTACCCCAGGGACAGCTTGGAACTGCTGCCATTCTTCTTTCCAGCTACCTTACCTTGCAAAAGATCTAAGTTAATATTCCTTACCACAGCACTTTCAATCAATGAGACTTCAAAGGATAAAAGAGAATTTTACCGTGATCAAAAGACTAAAGTTATAGTAAAAGAAAGAAAATCTGAAGGTCTTTCACCTAACAAGCCTCTACATAAATGGAAGGGATTAATGGTTGATTTTTAATGCTGTTTAAAGGAAAAGAATTTTTATTTAAACATAGATCAAGACAAAATCGGAATCTCAGGGGCCAAGAAAGGCACCTCCTAACAGGAGAGGGGGGATAGTAATGGTGATGAATCAAAGCACAGCAGTCTGGACAGTGAAAACACGGGCTCTGGAGCACAACATACCTGGACCTGATTTTTTAGCAGTACTGCTTCCCAGCTACGGGCCTTCAGTGAGCTTCCTTATTACCCAAATTTATAAAACACTATATGGATAACTTTCATTGAGTACTTACTAGGTACCAGGCACTGCTCTAAGTGCTTTACATGTTTTGACTCATTCATTCCTCATATCAATAACCTCTAGCCAAAGACCACCAGGAAAATACCTGTACTCAAAGTTGGGTTCATTGCTTTGTTGCAATGAGGAAGATCACACACCATGGGGAAAAGTGGGCTATCTCAGCAAGTAGGTGCTTGTGTTATGTTATTTTGGGGAGGGTTCAAGGAAGTGGGACTTTGCTCCAGATTCGATGCTGTCAGAAAGTAGAGGTAATTCTATAAATGAGTATCTTAATAACTCTTATTAAGAAGGCAGGAAGAATAGAATAAGGCTAGATTTGTAACTGGTAAAGAAATTGCAATCATTCATCTTAGCCAGGATAGAGGGATGCTTGGTGAGTATGGTGGTTTGAACGAGGCTCTTGGTTTTATCTGTGTTTAAACATGATTATAGAGTTGTCTTGTTTTTGTCTTGGTTCATTACAATCAAAGGGGCCTTGTTTCATGTTGATGTTCTATGAAATGTTTATGTTTGACAGGCAAACACCATGACCAAGATACCAGTGCCAGGCCAGTTCCTAGTAACACCAAAGCCCAGCCAAGACAGCCAGCCACTTCCTGGCTGTCAGTGGTTGCTTTTCTCTTCCTTACTCACAGGGCTCTATGAGATAGGTACTATTTACTCTAGTCTTAAAGATGAAGAAACTGAGGCCACTGAGCCACAAATTACCAAGTGTGAAATTTGAATCCAAATAGATCTTGGTGGTGGACCAGTGCTCCTGACCTCTGTGCTATTCCACCTTTCAGTGTTAGCTATCACACGGATAGCATGTTCTAAGATTGGAGCTGATGCATGCAAATGACTTTTTCATGACAAGACTTTGACAAAAAAGTGGCATCTACTACTATTATATAGAAAAACTAAAACATTTTTAATTTAGTTAATTTTTAGTTCCCTAGGAAACCTTACCTTGTGAATTGAGCATCTCAGGAGGAGCAGGAAACTTGCTTCTAGATCAGATTCTGCCACTGACCAACTGTTATGGATTGAATTATGACCCTTGAAAATGTGCCTTGATGTCCTGGCCCCTGTACCTGTGGATGTGATCCTGTTTGGACATAGAGTTTTTCTTTTTTTGTGTTAATGAGATCATGCCACAGTAGGGTAGGTTCTAAACCTAATCACTTTCTAGTTATAAAAAGAGAAGAATAGACACAGACACACACAGGGGGAAGACAGATGCCATGTGAGGACCTGTCCACAAGGAAAGGAATACCAAGGATTGCTGGCAGACACCAGAAACTAGGAGAGAGGCTCACAGAAGCCATCAACACAACCAAGACCCTGTTTTGAACTTTTAGCCTACAGAACTGTGAGAAAATAAGCTTCTGTTCTTTAAAGTCACACACTTGTGGTATTTTTGTTATGGCAGCACTAGGTAACTGAGACACCAACCATACAAATATGAACTACACAATTCTGTAAAATCCTGTAATATTCTGTTTTTTAAGAAGTTCTAAGTGTTTTTATTCAAAATTATTTCATTCTATTTTTAAAGATGCCCTTCTATAAATATTCTCTGGGTATAAACATAAAATACAAATATAAAGAATCTTTTAAAATACTTCAGTGCATAAGATTAAAGTGTTTTTTTTTATTTTTGATCCCTTAAGAAACATAAAATTAACATTTCATTTTACTCAAGTGATGATTGCTATATTAAAAGCAAGGTCTAGCAATAAAAAGTGAGAGTCCCATCAGTGTGAGAAGTAAGTGCAAAAATAATGGCTCTTTCAAATAATGTTGTTAAAAGTTTGGTTATCCTAAGAATACAAATACTACCTATGGAACTAGCCTGAGCAAAATTATGAGTCAGACAAAATTGCTTTCTGTGTCATTCCGTCACCCCTCCACCAGCCTCATGTATTCTTTGACTCTAACTCTAAGCTCCTGGTGCCTTCATATTAACTCTGGCTGCCATCACTGGTCACTGGGGCATTCTGAGTTCCACAATCCTTCATCTCACCACTCTCAAATTCAATCTTTTCTACTTCTCTTCCCTACTCTCTGCTGGTTAACCTAGTTAACAAAATAGTTCATGTTGACTTTGTTATGTTAATAATAAATCATTGTGTTAACCCTCCAATATGGCACATTTACCTATTTTGACTTTTAAAAAGGAGGTTGATACAGAACTTCCAGGAATCATGGCAGGGAATGACAGAAGATAGTTTTGGCTATGTATAGCTAGAGAGGGAGTAAGAATCATGACTAGTGCTATGAGTAGGAGGAATAATAGGTAGCCTATACTTTGGTACTTGAGGAGTACTCAAAATAGTCTTCCTCTCCTTCCCCTAGAAAAGTATACGTGTATAACATGTTCATGGGCTAGGGATGGGGAAGCATTCCCATGAAATCAGCACACGCACATGTACATTGTCGTTATTTGGCTTCTATGAAATCAGAAATTAATAATTTTCTATTTGACAAATAAGTTAGTACCTAATGAATTTTAAATAATGAAAAGACCGTCACATCAAAATGCTGCTAAAACAAAAAATTCTCTCAAGTCTTACTCTTGAAGAATACCAAAAAGAAAATAAGAGACATTATCGTTGAATTTATTTTCCAGGAAATATCTAGAATTTGGTTCCTTGAATCTAATAACTGAGATGCTTACTAAACTTAGATTGTTCAGTTTAAGTGTCACCTGAGGGGGAGGAAAAATACACAAAGTTCTAGATTCACCTTTTGTGAAAAGCGTGAACTTAGCTTTGTTCCCTATCATCAGCTGGAATTATTAATTCTAAAGAAGAGGAAACACCCAGTATTTTAGGCAGAGCACTGGACTTGTATCAGAGTGACTCTAAGCAGATAACTGAGCTGCATGTCTGCAAATTGAGACAGCTAGGAAAAAGCAGTTCCCAAAGACCCAGAGATCATGGAGTCCTGGAGCTATTTTTTTTTTAATTTTGCAAAACTGTTATAGAATTAATGGATTTTCTCACAGTAACTGTGCACTAAATATAGAATTTTTCTTTTATTTGATTGAAATGTATAATCTCAGGATGGTCTTATTGGTAACCCATGCTAAAGAGATCAGCAGTTGTATTTCTGATTCATTTAAAATTAAAAACCTACTTATCACTTAAGAAGTGCTTTTGGTGGGGAAAAATAGACAAAATATTTCGAAATATTGAATCATCAGATAAAAAATAATCAAGAGATCCCCTAGCAGTGAAAAGGCTGAGAACTACTTGTACCAGACAACGTCTAGGATGTCTTCTAGCTTTAAAATCAATTTGACTATGCATCACTTTTAATGGCATTTTTGCAATTTTTTTGTATAAAATTAGATGAAAAATCGGGCCATATTTTATTTCCAAGTTATTTAAAATTATAATATTATGCTACAATCGCATTCCCCCATGTCTAATCACAAGTAAGTAACCAAATCTAATCCATTGTTTTGGGTCGATTGCAACTCAGAGCGACCTGATAGGACAGAGTAGAACTGCCCCATAGAACTTCCAAGGAGTGACTGGTAGATTCAGACTGTCGACTTTTTGATTAGCAGCTGAGCTCTTAACCACTGTGCCACAAGGGCTCCCAGGAGCAAGTAGAATTCAATAAATGCTTGTAGCTTAATGACTATAAATAGCCTCCTCAAATGTTTCTGAACTATTCTGTAAATGTATAAAACTCAAATAGCAACAACTCCCATTTTAAAATAGGTTTTCAAATAAATTTAAAAGAAATTTGGAAAAAAATACAGTAGTAGTTGGGAAAAAGGAAATGATGAACATTTTTACAATGTGTTTATTGTTATCTAGTACTTTAGAACTCAAAAATATAAGCTCTGACTAAGGAAATCTAAAATACCCCTAAGATCCTTGAAACTCTTCCCAACTCCATGACCCGACATCAACAACTAAAGTGTTTGAACTGTCATGATGAGTTTTTATGCATTCTTTTACAGATTCCTTAAATATTCCACAAACACATACCCCCCAAAAAAACCCATTGCCATTGAGTCGATTCCGACTTATAGTGTGATGCTATAGGACAGAGTAGAACTGCCCTCATAGGGTTTCCAAGGAATGGCTGGTGGATTTGAATTGCTGACCTTTTGGTTAGCAGCCGAGCTTATAACCACTGCACCACCCGGGCTCCCAGACACACACCAGTCTTATAAAAGCAGGATCAAAAAATCCTAGGAAACTTTGTTCCTTCGTCCTTTTACATGTATACACAGTATGAAACATAAAGCACTCTGGTATCTTAGACTTCATCCAGTCCAACCCAATGATTTATCCATGAGAAACTAGAAGCCCATTCTGGTAAGAGACTTGCTCACAGTCATACAACTAGTTGGTAGCTAGACCTAGAACCCAGCCAGCAGGACCCCTGACTAGTGTTCTGAGATAGCAACAGTGATGAATCAATCTGAAGTTAGAAATTGTTTTACTGAAATTTATATCTTCTTCCTATAGTTTCCAAACTGCCTAGCTCCTTATGTCCCACTCACTTGCTCACTTGTTGCCCTGGCACATGGCCTTTTCGAATGGAAGGTCTGCTCAGATGATATCACAGTCAAGTTGTCACAGTCCTCTGACATCACCCCTTCTTGTATAGACATCTTGCTTCCCTGGTATGTGCACTTCAAGCTTTACAACAGCTTTAAGTCTACCTTCTTTTTCAAATGGATAACGTGGCAACTCGTGGCTTTTGACTTAAAACTTGGGGACTCTTCCTGGTCTTCGTTTGTTAGTTTCAATTCTATCTAGCTTCAAAAAGATTTAAGGTAAGTACCTGGTAAACGCCTAACCCTTTTAGCATTTTTTTATTTTGTTGGCCTCTCAAGTTACTGAATAGAATCTTTTTGAGCCCAGTATTCTGTCCCAGCCCTGAACAGATGGTTCCCAGGCCCAGGCAGAACTTCTTCAGCCTATTCAAGCTAAGTGTTTTTCCTGCCAGTTCCTGGCTTCTGCTGCCCTCTAGCAGCCATTAGTAGCATGACAGAACTTGAAGCAAAGTCATGTAAGTATGAATTCGATAAAAATCATATTTTTACTGAATTGAATTATTTGATGAGTGGTTTTGGCATCATGAAAGTACAACCTAAAACTATACATAATTAGTGCTGCTATTCTGTGATTCCCCCTAGCCCTATGCCAGAACTTGGTTTTAAAGTTAGGGCTGTAATGGAGCTAATAATAATGTCTATGCATGCAGCAGATTCATTTCCACCTCAATTTATTTGCCTAACTCTGACATCCATCAATACCCATTGGACCCCCTCAAGAGTCCAATTCTTTAAGTTTCCCTCCATCCACATGCTCACTTGAAATCCTAGCATACAAACATTTCAAAAGGAAACAAACAAACAAAAAAAACCCATTGCCGTCAAGTCGATTCTGACTCATAGCAACCCTATAGGAAAGAGTAAAACTGCCCCATAGGGTTTCCAAGGAGCTGCTAATGGATTTAAACTGCCGGCCTTTTGGTTAGCAAGCAAATGCTTAACCACTATGCCACCAGGGCCCCTTTCAAAAGGAAGAAGTGACAAAAACAACCTAAATGCCCAATAATCAGGGATTGCTTAAATAATTTGTGGTACATGCCTATAATGGTATATTTTGTGACCATTTAAAATTATTTTTTCAAAAACTCTCTAAAACTGGAGAAGTGTTTATGATATAATATTAAGTGCTAATAGTTAAACAAAAGAAAGAAGAATTACAATAAGGTCCCAATAGGGATAGACAAAGAAAGAAAAGAAACGTTAACATTGGTTGTTTTGTGTATTATCCAATATGTGTGTGTTATGTTCTGTAATCATAAAAGCTGTATCTTTAGGTGCTAAGATCAACCACACTTGAGTGTAAAAGTGTGAGAGTAAAATCTCCAAAGAGACCTGCTGTGGCCCATGCAGATCATCATAGTGATGACAGTGGTGTTATCGTAGCCACAGACATGGGCCATACCTGGTTAGATGAGATAAAATTGTAGAATGGCAAGACAAACGAGGGGAGGTTAAGTACATTCTCTTATTGCCTGTCTATCAAACTATTCCTAGAGTTTGGAAGACTATCCTTGTTGGACAAATTAAGCCCATTAATTTTTCAAAAATTTACATGAGGATAGCTTCAAAAGTGAGTTACTGGACATTTTGCTTCTTTGAGCATGGATAGTCTTGAGAAAAAAATGTTAATTATGTGATTTTTTTCCATCTAAATATGACTTTTCATGTAGCCCGACTGGTGAAATATGTCAAACCATTTACATGAACAATATCGATACTATGGTAGACGGTGGAATATGATGTCAACAGTCATAAATATGTTTAAGGTTTCCAATGTTGTTGTTGTTAGGTGCCGTCGAGTCGATTCCTACTATATTGACCCTTTTGTACAACAGAACGAAACACTGCCTGGTCCTGCACAATCCTCACAATCGTTGTTATGCTTGAGCCGATTGTTGCAGCCACTGTGTCAATCCACCCCGTTGAGGGTCTTCCTCTTTTTCGCTGACCCTCTACTTCACCAAGCATGATGTCCTTCTCCAGGGACTGATCCCTCCTGATAACATGTCCAAAGTATGTGAGACAGTCTCGCCATCATCGGATCTAAGGAGCATTCTGGCTGTACGTCTTCCAAGACAGATTTATTTGTTCTTTCAGCAGGCCATGGTATATTCAACATTCTTCACCAACACCATAACTCAAAGGCGTCAATTCTTCTTCAGTCTTCCTTATTCATTGTCCAGCTTTCACATGCATATGGGGCGATTGAAAACACCATGGCTTGGGTCAGGCACACCTTAGTCCTCAAAGTGACATCTTTGCTTTTTAACACTTTGAAGAGGTCTTTTGCAGCAGATTTGCCTGATGCAATGCGTCGTTTGATTTCTCGACTGCTGCTTCCATGGGTGTTGACTGTGAAACCAAGCAAAATGAAATCCTTGACAACTTCAGTCTTTTCTCCATTTGTCAGGATGTTGCTTATTGGCCCAAGTTTCCAATATATATTAATTTATGTCTAGAAAATTTGTAACAGTTTATACTGTGGGTGTAGGATAGATAGGCTGCAGGTTACAGCTCCCAGAGTGATAGCTGCAAATCTACTGCTTTCTCTATTTCAAAAAAAGGGGGAGGGGGAGAGTCTGTTATAATAAAGATAATCATTACCTCTGCTCTTATTTTTTCCCTTAAGTAAATCCTACTCAAATTGGTCCTTCTTCATTGTGGGTAACAAATTTCTTGCCACTCACCGCACACTCACAAGAATACATCATGTCGTGGCTGGTGAGTGTTGCTACCCTCAGCACAGTTGGGATCCTCGGGTTTTCCTTGCTTTAGTTTGTTGAAGGTATTTTTGGTAAAGTAAAACATTTAAAAGTATATCTTGATTGGCCATGAGTCCCTTTTATTGTACTCACTTCACATTTTATATATTGGTTGACTAAACATAGGTTTCCCAATATATTTCCATGGCAATTTCTACATCCACCATTAAAGAAGATGTGGATTCCTCCAAAAAGCACAAAGACTAAATTTCCTCTTTACTTTTTATTCATTCATTCAACAATTCAACAACTACTTGTTGACTATCTGTTATATGCAAGGCGTTGTTCTAGGAACTGGGATGTAACAGTGAACAAAACCAACCAAAACAAAAGAAGAAAAAAATCTCTGACCTCATTAAGATTACATTTCAATATTTTTCTCACATGTTTTTTATCCAT
The DNA here is from genome assembly GCF_000243295.1 of Trichechus manatus latirostris. Classification (NCBI taxonomy): domain Eukaryota; kingdom Metazoa; phylum Chordata; class Mammalia; order Sirenia; family Trichechidae; genus Trichechus; species Trichechus manatus. The sequence goes on from NW_004444178.1 coordinate 303,953, forward strand.
AGTAAAAGCAATCAAACTTTTCAGATTTGGATGATATTTCCGACCAAGGCTATTGCATAAAAAATTTCAGGATAAAAATTCTGCCCATAGCTCTTCATGGGATAGTTGTCCTCCTTACTCCTCAGTTATTACTTCCAGAACATTTTCCCATTCTTCTTTCTAAAAAAACTTAACTCTATTTTCATCAGGCCATAACACCCTCCACCCCTACTTGTGGTCATCTACTGACCTCCAGGTCATTCCCCTTAATGTCTTCAAGATTTGACTTTCTGTTACTGTCTCCAGTACTACTCATGTCATAATTCTTGATTATTTCAATGTCCATATAGATGATTATCCTAATACCTTGGTGTTGTGGACTGAATTGTGTCTCCCCAAAATATATGTTGTAAATCCTAACCCCTGTATCTGTGGTTATAATCCATTTGGGAATGAGTTTTCTTTGCTATGTTAATGAGGCAGTGTTTTAAGTCAGTCTCTTTTGAGATATAAAAGAGATTAAACAAGCAAGTGAACAAGCAGAGAAGGGGTGGGCGGGCGCAGAGAGATGCCAAGCCACATGAAGATTGCTCAGGAACAGAAGCTCAAAAGCTTCCTCTAGAGCCAACAGAGAGAGAAAGCCTTCCCCCAGAGCCGACGCCCTGAATTCAGACTCCCAGCCTACTAACTATGAGAAAGTTAATTTCTGTTTGTTAAAGCCACCCACTTGTGATATTTCTATCTAAGATACTCTGGCTCTCAATTATTTACAGAAAACATTACAATTTGTCTATTTTGAATTCATGACAACTAACCTCAAGGAGGTCCTTAGCTGCCCAACAATTATACCACATTTATTCTAGTTCATTCACTCTTCCTAGACCACTGTTTCATGCTTTCTCCTCCCTCAAATCTACAACATCTCCTCCATCCTCACTCTCAGCTGATGATGATGTTTTCTATTTCCCTGAAAATACATGGAAACACACCAGAACACCCACAAAACTCTCACTACTCTGTCTAATGATACCAAAAATTATAACATGCTTTATAAATAAAAATCCACTTCATCCTTATATAAATTAAAAAATAATGGAGAGAATGGAAAACTTTTATCTATAGTAGAATGATGACTAATGAAGTAGTGAGAATGATGGACTATCACCATAATAATTAATCAATCAAGAAAAATCAATGGATGTTAACACTAGTAAATGAAAGTCAATGTTAACTGGAATAATTTACATATCTCAAAATACCTCCCCATAAAATGATTTTAATTACAAAGAGAAAAAAAGTAACTTTACAGTAGAGATGCTTGACATACCTTCTTAATGAAATGATCAAAGCTAGTATTGCCAGTTAGGAGACAAATTGAAATCACCTATTACTCAATAGAATGCAATGAGAAGAACATGACAGACATACTTTTATGGTATTCTTTTGTGTGTGTGAGATATATATATATATATATAAACATTTGTCACTTTAACATTTTTTACATGTACATTGAATGACATTAATTGTGTTCATCATGTTGTGCAACCATCATCATAATCCATTTCCAAATTTTTCCATCACTCTTAACAGAAGCTCAGTGTCTCCTAAGCAGTGAGTCCCCCTCTCCTCCTCCCTCTCTTCTATGACATTCTTGCCAAAAATATATAACCTGCTTCTGATCATGAGGACACATCAGACAAACCCATATACAAGAACATTCTACAAAACAATTGACCAGTAATCTTTAAAAGTATCAAGGTTGAAAGTCAATGGAACACTGAAAAACTGTTCTGACTGAAGACTGAAGAATACTAACGAAACATAACAATTGACATCAACACATGATCGTAGATAGCATCCCTTCTATCCCCTCTATGGTGAAACTGTGGATGAGATGGCAGTGATGTGTCAGTGTTAATTTCCTGATTTTTGCTGCTTGTATTATGGCTATGAAGAAAAAAGTCCTCGTTTGTAGGAAAGTATTCAGGAGCAGTAGCAATCTACCACTGAAGGATTTACGAAAACAGAATTTTTTTGTACTATTCTTGCAATTTTTCTGTAAGTTTAAAGCTATTTCTAAATAAATAGGTAAACAAAATTGCAACCCCTCTCCCAGCATTCCCTACCTCCTCCTCTGCTTTGTTTCTAGAGAGCACTTGTCAATATCTGATATACTTTTTATTTATTTCTGCCTCCCCCTAGTAGAAAATGTTGCTATTTGTTATTGTTGTTATCTGCCTCCCATATGCAAGCAGCCCTGGTGGCACAATGGTTAAAGCACTCGGCTGCTAATCAAAAGGTTGGTGGTTCAAACCCACCAGTGGCTCTGCAGAAGAAAAGAACTGGCCATCTGCTCCGGTAAAGATTTGATCCTAGGTTAACTCTGTCATATAGGGTCACTATGAGCTGGAATGAACTTGACAGCACACAACAATAGCAAATGAAATAAAAGCAACATGAATTTTATTTTTGTTATTTTTATTGCTGTATTCTATCACATCAAATAGAGCATAGATGATGCTTGATAAATATTTGTCCAATGAATAACTCTTCCTGTTTGCAGGTTTAGATTGCCTGAGAACTGCTACTGAAGCAAGTACACAATCTCAGGAAGCCAGTCAGCAGGTACAGGTCCACTTAAAGACACATAGAGAAGAATCTCCTCTCCAACGGAAATACTTTTTGCAAACATGCAAATCTGCCTACTCCTAGACAAATACTCACTCACCATAAAGGAAAAGTAACCCCCTAAAACCAAAAAATCCCAAAACCCCCCAAATTCAATCAAAAGTTTGCAAAAAGAAACGGCCCACAGCAGTTTTTTCAAAACAAAGAAACAGTATGCTTCTAAATGAATTTGTTACCTCTTTTGCAAGCCAAAATTAAAAAGCCCAAAACTTCAAAGTTTGAATAGGTAATATTTCTATCTTCTACCAATATCATCAAAGTTTTCAAAGTTCTTAGGCCAAGTTTCCGTCCACACAACTTGTTAAATCCAGGGCTCCGAACCACTTTGGAATGGTTCAGTAATTGCTGACGTAGCATTGCATAGCAACCAGGTCTGTTGCCGGTGGGATTTTGACCCGACTAGGAAACTAACAACAGTGACCCCGAAAATTTCAGGAGCCTGATGCAGGAGATTGGATTATTGGCAGGACTGTTCAAAGCAGACACATTCAAAGCTGTGAGGTCGGCTGCCATCTTTGAGCAGATCACCGCTGTTGCTTCTTACTTTGGTCAAAATCTGACTGCCAGCAGATTTGGCTGCTACGCAATGCGTCTGCTGCCTCCTTTACATCAGCAGTTGCTGAACTGTTCCAAACTGGTTCGAAGCCCTGGTTAAATCATCTATAGAGATTTTTAAGTGTACACTGGGGGAAAAATTACATAAGGTTTCCATTTGAAAGAGCAGAATTGATCTGAAGTAAGTTTTTACCTTTTTGTATTTTCTTTGAGTTATACAGTTCTCCAGAATGAAGTTAAATTAAGATAATATTATGGGAGACAGCAGGCGTATTTAGAATAAGAGTATGAGTCCTATATTCAGAAAGACAGGGATTCATCTCACCTTCACCAATTATTAGCAGTATAATCTTAAGCAGGTTATTTAACCTTTCCAAGTCTCAGTTTCCTTGTTGTGAAATTGGTATGCTGAAAGTCTCAGTTTCCTTGTTGTGAAATTGGTATGCTAATGATAGTGCCTACCGTAGAGGTTAATTGTGAACATTTAAAAAATACATAAAGCGCTTGGCACAGGGCCCGCACACAGTGATACAGATATAAATGTGAGCTTTTATTTTCTGTATATGTAATTTAGATGTAAAGCCCATATATAAATATAAATACACAATAAACCTAATTGAAGAAAAATATACAAACTTGTGGCTTTTTCTTCCAAGTTTTGTTCTGGTAAAGCTTTACATATGGGATCTTATTTTCTGTAACTCACATTAACATACCCTTGAAAAATGATATCATAGTGTGATATAAATGTAAAGATACAGCTTTGAATTTGCAAATTTAATGTTTTTGGAAGCTCAAATTTTATGTAGAGATTATCTTATTTCAGTTTGAAATTGATTTGTACAATATGACATTTTATTTTCATTTGCACACATTTTGTCTCTAACTGATTAAATAATTTTCCAAATCAGCTTGACTTGTCATCTCTGTTTATAGATGAGGATAAAAACCAAATTGTTTGGGGGCTAATTTACATAGTAAGCATAGTGGAATGTTTATTCTATATAAAGTATCAGATATAAACATTAACGTAATAAAATGCTAAAGAATTTAACAGTATAAATTTCTTATGTGATCTGTACATCAGTATTTAAATTCCATCAAATATTAAAATTTTTTAAAAAGCACGTGTTAAATGGGCTGCTCTTTTCTCTCTTTTAGTTAATATGGTGGTAACTTATCCATAGTCTCATAATGAATCTGGTTTTGTAAAGCTAGTCCTCAAACCAAAAAACCCAGTTGCCATCGAGTCGATTCCAACTCGTAGTAGCGACTATATAGGATAGAGTAGAACTGCCCCCATAGAGTTTCCAAGGCTGTAATCTTTATGGGAGCAGGCTGCCACATCTTTCTCCCACAGAGTGGCTGGTGGGTTTGAACTGCCAGCCTTTTGGTTAGCAGCCGAGCCCTGTAACCACTAAGCCACTAGGGTTCCTTTAGCTAGTCGCAGTTACTTCTAATTCACTTAATACTAAAATCAGTTGGCAAAATATTTCCAATTCTCACATCTGGTCTTGAGTTTCAGGTCTTCTGGCTTAAGCCAAACCCAGTTATTATCAGAAAAGCTTACAGTGATTGATGATGTAAGGATGGTCTGTGAATACTCCAGTAGTTACAACACAGGTTTAAAGCTATGTTATTTCAGCCAAAAAGAACTATGTCTTAATCATCTACTGCAATCTAAACCTTCTTGGAGAAGCAATTAAGCTTGTAGTAAAGATGAGATCTCACCACCCACCTGTCAGTTTGTCATACTGTGATGGCTTGCATGCGGCTATGATGCTGGAAGCTATGCCATCAGTATTTCAAATACCAGCAGGGTCACCCATGATGGACAGGTTTCAGTGGAGCTTTCAGACTAAGACAGACTAGGAAGAGAGGCCTAGCAACCTATTTCCAAAAATTAACCTGTTAACGTGTTGCCATGGAGTCAATTCCGACTCATAGCAACCCTACTGCGGCTGCTAAACAAAAGGTCGGCAGTTCCAATCCACCAGGCGCTCCTTAGAAACCCTGTGGGGCAGTTCTACTCTGTCCTGTAGGGTCGTTATGAGTCAGAATCGACTCCACGGCAAGGGGTTTGGTTTTGGTTTCCAGAAATTAGCCAGTGAAAACCTATGGATCACGAAATATTGTTTGAGACTTCAACTCTCTTACTTCAGATGCATTATCAGGAGGTATCAATCTCTGGAGAAGAACATCATGTTTGGCAATGTGGGAGGGCCAGGAAAGGCAAGGGAAACCCTCAATGAGATAGATGGATACAGTAGACTCAAACATACTGATAATCAAGAAGATGACATAGGACACAGCAGCGTTTGTCTCTTTATATGGATTGAATTATGTCCCCAAAAAATATGTATTGTAAATCCTAAGCCATATAGTGGTTATAATCCCATTTGGGAATGGATTTTCTCTGTGATATTAATAAGGCAGTATCAGTGTAGGGTGTGTCTTAAGTCATCTTGTTTTGAGATACAAAAGAGCAAGATTAAGCAAGCAGAGAAGCAACCAGAGATGGGGGAAGAAAGATGCCAAGTCACATGAAGATTGCTCAGGAGCAGAAGCCCAAAAGAGACAAGGACCTTCCTCCAAAGCCAGCAGAAACAGAAAGGCTTCACCTAGAGCCAGCACCCTGAATTTGGGCTTCTAGCTTGCTAAACTGTAAGAAAATAAATTTCTGTTTGTTAAAGTCACCCATTTGTGGTATGTCTGTTATAGCATCAATAGGTAACTAAGGCACGTGGGGTCATCATGAATCAGACCATCTTGATGATAATTAATGATAACAACAAAGATGAGATCAACTTACTTAATAAGACTTTCAAAAAAGATCTCCATGAGCTATCAATGCAAAGTCTGTTGTATAGGTCAGGATAGGCTAGGTTTTCCTGTAATAATAACAACATTCTGAGTACAGTCCGTCACAGGTCAGATGTGGTGGGGAGGGGGAGCTTAGTTGGGGCTGGCTTCACATAACAGTCCAGGCAGAAAGAGCCTCCATCTTTATGTTCCAAACAAGGAAAAAGGAGAAATGGCAAGTCACACTTACCCAGAAATAACATGTTGCTGCCCACATTTCATGGTCAAAGGAAGACACATGACCCTATCTATTCTCAAAACACAGGAAAATGCAATTCTACCATGTATCCAAAAGAGGAAAGAACTGAAAAAATTTGAACAATAATGACTACCATAATCTCTCCTATATCTCACCAAATGTCCTCTTCTTTCTGCTTCCACAAGCAAAGTGCACTCACTGATTCTCCAAGGGAGACAACCCAAAAGTCAAGACATCAAGCTCAGCATTCAGCATCTCTGGGTGGTGTGCAGGAGTCTCTACATCAAAGGTTGATATAAAGTCCTAGATGTGGCTTCTCTTGATCCAGAGGCCTACGAAGTAAGAAAAAGAGTTATATGTCCCACAATCACAGTATACAGTAGTGGAACACAGCAGGAACAAAACAAATACTCCCATTCAGAGAATGTAAGAATGGGGGACACACTGTAGAAGACACTGGTCCTTAGCAATTCTGAAATCCTGCAGGGCAGAATAGTCAGGACCCCCTTTAAAAGGAGTGGGAAAAGATTTTTGATTAGGCTTTGATTTCACCTTGTCTTAGTCTGGGTTCTCTAGAGGAGCAAAACCAGTGAAACATATATAGATATTAAAAAAAAAAAAGAAAAACCATTGCCATCAAGTCGATTCTGACTCATAGCAACCCTATAGGACGGAGTACAACTGCCCCTAGGAGCACCTGGTGGATTTGAACTGCTAACTTTCTGGTTAGCAGCCGTAGCTCTTAACCACTATGCCATCAGGGTTTCCATATAGATATATATAGAGAGATTTACTTCAAGGAAATGGCTCACACAATTGTGAGGAAAGGACTCACGCAACTGGGGGCTTGGCAAGTCCCAAATCTGTGGGTCAGATGACAGGCTGACAATCTCTGCTGGCTTACGTCCCAGGTACAGAGAAGATTGCAGGATTGGAAAAAGAGTAAGCTTTGCCAGAATATTCATTTATGTCATGGATACAGGCCACACTCCCAAGGAAACTCCTCCTCTTTCAACTGATTGCTGCTCGTATAAGATCACAAAATCGGAGGTGAAATAGTATCTGCCAAACTACCAAGTATTATAGCCTAGCCAAGTTGACACATAACATTAACCATCACACACCTCCTGGGAGCAACATTCTTCCCACTTTTCTTCATGGTCCTTGGCTCCACCTTCTGGGATATTTTTCCTTTCTCACAGTTTCTTTGGCCACATATAAAGTGGACATCAAGATGCATAACCTCCTGGGAATCTGGCTACTTTCTCCTGTCTGGCTAGAGGCCTAAGTATTACTTTAAGACTCAAATAGTCACAAACATTTTTTAGGTCCAGGCTAATGATTTATCACTCATATCTCATAGCCATCCTGTAAGTCAGAATTGACTTGACAACACACAATAGTAACAGTAACAATGATTTAACAGTATCACTTTCTTAAAAACATAATAAACTTTTTATCTATTTGATTCCAGTTATTTCCTTGTGCCAGTAGCCACACCTAGAGTTCATTTCTAGGTATACTTCTTTATTTGTTTGTTGTATTATAGGGGCTTTTCAAGACTAGTGAGAGAACTATAGCAATCTCTTTTTGCTGAGCCATTTGTTAATTTATAAAATTATTGAATGGCCTCTTAAACCACTCACTGGTTTTAGCAATGAGTATAATGATCAAATACTTGGTTTTATCCTTACCATATGGTTGAATTCCAGTGGCCTTGCCATTTTGTATTTATAAGTTGGGATTGCGAAGCAGTCACTTTGTCCAATTCTGTGAGTTCCTGAGTTTCAGGACTTGCTCTATTCCATATAATTCCTACTGGTAAGCAGACCAATTCTTTTCTGAGTTTCTCTCTATCATTTAATAACTTGTCAAATACAATCAAAAGCAGCTAACTTACATTCCTAATACTTTGTTTGTAATCTCTTCCTCAAGACTGACAAATTCATTTGGTCTACAGTTTTCCTTCTGTGTTACTGCATGTAACATTTTTTCCCAAGAGTTTTACCACCCATTACAAGGATTGTCATCCTTCTAAGTCTCCAACAACAGTTTTTTGAAGGCTGTTCCCAAACCCTTAAGTCAATGCTACATATTTTAGATTTTTATGTTATAACAGCCCCTACTTCTGGTACCAATTTCTATAGAATAGACTTGATTATGCTGTGGTAATAAATTTGGTGACAACCAAATTCCAGTGTCTTTAGAACAATAATAGTCTGCTTCTCACCATGCTATGTGCTCATTTTAAGTCAGTTGGGATGGGGAGTGCTCTCTGTTTTATATCATCCTAACTCTGGAATCCTAGGTAAAGGAAGTCCATCTCCAAGTTTCCATGTTCCAAGGTAGAAAGAAAAAGTGGTAAATTGTTCACTGGCTCTTACAGCTTCTTCCTCGAAGTGACTCACAACACTTCTGTTCACATTTCATTATCCAAAGCAAGTCACCTCAAGATACAATGAGGTACAACCCTATCAAGTGGCTGGAAATATGAATGAACAGAAATAATCACTCTCACTACTGTTAAAGAAAAATGAGTTTGATATATAAGCATGTAAGGACTATATAGTTTGAATATCCCCCACTTCACCATTACCTCATTACTCAGAGCTAATTTTATCTTATGGAAGGATTCTCCTACTCTATCTTTCTGTGTATCTCCCTTTTAAAGTTTCCACTCTCTTGAAGAGGAACATTTAGAAGATAGAAGCAAACCCTCCTTAGTCTACAATAGCTCTGTTTGTCTTCTACCTGGATATCAATCCACTTACTAGATTCCAAAGTGACCTTCCAAAACATATTGGCTATCACCAAGAAAAGTATTGCAGTAGATTCAAGAAGATTGACACAAGTTAGGGAACACTTGGTTTTAATCCTTATGTAAGGGCATCTATGTTTTCTTATAAAACATGTCTTGGTACTGCTATAAAAAAGAGGATAGGGCTGGATGATCCACTCGTCTAAATAAATGTGGTATTTTATGTTTTTTATATGATCAACAACAAAAAAGAAGAAATAAAGTTAGAAAGAGTTATCAGGATTTAAGCTCTTGTCAGTGGATCTTGTCTTTTTCCTTATTATGACTTCTTCCTCGTTCTCTGAAACCATCATCTCTCTTCCGGTTTTGCTTGTCTCTTCACAAAACTTAAGGAGAGCTCCCTGAAATGATGTTCTCCTTAATCTTGGAGAGGCACAATGGAGCCTTGATCTACCTGGACACCTCTTGGTCACCTCTAGCAGGAAGCAGCTTCCCCTGGGGCTCTTCAGAAGGCAGCCCAAGTGATGCTTACAAGAAATGATGAGTAATCTTTGTACCTCCCATTCTGTCACACAATGATAATTGCAGACAAAGATGTGATCTACCACCTGGATATCCCCGAAATCTGCTTCAGCTGTCAGTTTCAGAGCCCACCACTGCCCATTACACACAAATGAACCAGAAAGCTGTTGAAGAAGTTTGTGTTCCCAGGCATCCAAGGAACACAACCCATGCTCCAGTACATGAGGGGTGATTAGTCAGGACAACTGACAGGCACAGCTGGAGGTTACACTACAAAAATTTTTCATAATAAATAATATTCACGGTTGATTTGCCCTTTTAGTGGCCACCAAGCTAGCCACAGGATGATTCTTCTAATGATGTATATGCATTTCAATGTTTTGTGTGGAAAAGTTTAATTGATTTTGAAATCTTTTCTAATTCTCTCAAAAAAATTCCAACATTACATTTTTCAGTTTAAAAAAAGGAAAAGTTGTTTTTAAAACTGACTTCAACTCTAGTAAAATCGAACTGTCTTAAAGAATTTGTTTTAATTTTTTACTATGCACTTGTGTGAAGAAAATTTCTCACCAATAATGACTATCAATAATTTAATAAGATCACCACCAAAAAGTCTTAATCAGGCATTGCATATGACAATTATGTTGTTGTTGTTAGGTGCCACCGAGTAGATTTCAACTTATAGCCACCCATGTGACAGAGTATAGCCAACTTGATGGCAACTAACATCAACAAAAATACCCTTAAATGTCGTAAAAGTTTTCATTTCTATTTCATTTTCATGTGTGACATGAAAAAAGGTAGGAAGGTGTCTTATTCATCTAGTGCTGCGCCAACAGAAATACCACAAGCTGATGGCTTCAACAAAGAGAAATTTATTTTCTCACAGTCTCGTAGGTTAGAAGTCCAAATTCAGGGCGTCAGCTCCAGGGGAAGGCTTTCTCTCTCTGTCTGCTCTGGAGGAAGGTCCTCGTCATCATCAATTTTCCCTCAGACTAGGAGCTTCTCTGTGCAGGAACCTCAGGTCCAAAGGACAGTGCTGTTCTCCCGGCACTGCTTTCTTGGTGGTATGATGTCCGCAATTCTCTGCTTGCTTCCTTTTCCTTTTTATCTCTTGAGAGATAAAAGGTGGTGCAGGCCACACCCCAGGGAAACTCCCTTTACATTGGATCAGGGACAGTGACCTGGGTAAGGATGGTGTTACAATCCTACCCTAATCCTCTTTAACATAAAATTACAATCACAAACTGGGGGACAACCACACAATACTGGGAACCATGGCCCAGCCAAATTGATACACACAATTTTTGGAGGCCATAATTCAATCCATGACAGAAGGCATTGGCTTAAATCCAATGATCAACTATTTGGAGGAAGCCCTCACTAAAAATATTGTCTTCTCCCTGCCCTCACTCCCATTGTCCCAGACATTCTTGGCTGTATCTACCACACCACTTCCCAATCATGCTTAACTCTTAGCATTTATACAAATCCCCACTCCCAGGCTGCCATCTCTTGCTTGGGAAAACAATCAGTGTGATAAATGGATGCACATTCCTTTCATTTCTTATCACTCACCAGGGAAGGCTTCCTCCAATTTTAACAAGAGCAAAATCATCCTAGAGGAATACCATATTTGGCCACTTGTTGTATATTTTGCTGTGTCTGAAAGCATTCTATCTTCTTTATTTGTCCTCTTAGGAAAAAAAACAAAAAACAAAACTCTATTTCCAAAATAAATTCTTCCATCTGTGGCCTTCATATCACCTGCTTCTCATCAAAACTCCTCTTTGTTTATCTTTGTTTCTCTGTTTCTCTCTCTATCTTCTCTCTGACATGAAATTACTTTGGGACACTAAATTATTAACGAGAAGATTGTCTGACAGGCAAAAAATTCAAAATGAAGAGAGAACGATAGTCTTGAGAAAATGTTCATTCAGACAATAGTGAAATCTTGAGAATTCCCCTTGCCCTCCAAGAAAGTCAACTCAATAGTGATGAAAACACTTCTTTTTTTTATATTGTACTTTAGATGAAGGTTTACAGAACAAATTAGTTTCTCATTAAAAAACAAATACATATATTGTTTTGTGACATTGTTTGCCAACCCCACAACATGTCAACACTCTCCCCTTCTCGACCTTGGGTTCCCTATCACCAGCCTTCCTGTCCCCTCCTGCTTTCTTATCTTGCCCCTAGGCTGGTATGCCCGTTTAGTCTTGTTTTGTTTTATGGGTCTGTTTAATCTTTGGCTGAAGGGTGAGCCTCAGGAGTGAATTCAGTACTGGGTAAAAGGGTGTTTGGGGGCCATATTCTTGGGGTTTCTTCATTCTCTGTCAGACCAGTAAGTCTGGTCTTTTATTGTGACTTACAATTTTGTTCTACAGTTTTCTCCAGCTCTGTCCGGGACCCTCTTTTGTGATCCCTGTCAGAGCAG
>NW_004444178.1:323835-324981 GCF_000243295.1 Trichechus manatus latirostris
CCCAAAGGCGCTCAGCTCTAGCTCTGTGGGTGGGCAAACCTAGCTCCACCAAGTGCCCAGAAGCACCCTACTCTGTCAGCCAGCCTCCTGCCCAAAGGCGCTCAGCTTTCTTGCTCCATGGGCTGGGAAACCCACCACGCCATTTCCTGTAGTTTCCTGCCTCTGCTGCCATCATTTCTCTGCTGCTGCTTCTTGGTGTCCTTGGTGTTACAACTCTCTCTCAGTCTCCTGGTTTCAGGAACTTAATCAGCTCAGGGATCCCAGGTCCAAAGGACATGCTCCACTCCTGGCTCTTCTTTATTAGTGATGGTGAGATCCTGTCTTCCCACCGCTGAGATGGCTCATTTCAAGCCTGGCAGAATGGCAAAACTGACTTATCCCCTCGTTAGGGTTCCATATACCTTATTTGCATGGTCTTTGGACCCTGGTTCCATAGTGGTTAAGAGCTATGGCTGCTAACCAAAAAGTCGGCAGTTTGAATCCACCAGGTGCTCCTTGGAAACTCTATGGGGCAGTTCTACTCTGTCCTATAGGTTCGCTGTGAGTTGGAATCGACTCGACGGCAACGGGTTTGGTTTTTTTTTTATTCAATCATTGTGTGTGAGTCACAAAGACTATGGTTAGAAGGGCTATATTAAGTAATTCATTTCACCACAAGCATACACTTCTTATTTCTTCATAGAGTTATTTATTCTTATTATCCAATAGGTCCTTTGTTTTATTCGCCTGCAGTAAGGAGACTAAGAGAACAGGACACTTCATGCTCATAGTAATTTTGTTTCTATATGAAAAACAAGTCTATAAATTTATTCATGACTGTTAGGCACTATGTGATTCTAGTAAAGCAAAGAGGGGGAATATCTTCACATTATAATGATAAATTATAAGTGCCCATATACATTATTTTTCTAAAGTAATTCAAGTCAATAGCATACGCCTAGAAACACCATATAAGGTGTCTACATGGTAAACAACTGTCAGTAATTAGGGATTCTTCAACAGCTATTTTATTGCTGTTTTAAATATGACCCCTTAGGTGCTTGTAAAAAAACCATTTCACTACATTTATTTTCATTTTAATAACCTATAAGTACTAGAGTTGCCAGTTCTAAACATTCATTCAAAATTCATCCACCATCTATAAAT
>NW_004444178.1:326129-328357 GCF_000243295.1 Trichechus manatus latirostris
ATCGTTTGCTGACTACTCATTGTCAGGTATTTTATTCATTTATTCATTTTAACAGAAGACAATCATTGAGTGTCCATTCGAGACAATATAGATTGAGAAAGAGTATGTACCCACAGCAATAGGAGAACAAGTGACAAGGTGCCACAGAAACCGGGAAAATAAACTTTCAAAAAGAAAAGAAAGAGTTCTACAGCATCAAATGTGGCAAAGTTATCAAGTAAGACAAGAACCAAAAAATGACTAATGACCATTAGATTTAGCAAGAAGAAGATCAGTAATGATCTAAGGGAGAGCAGTATCAGTGGGGTCATGGAATATAAGCCATGTGGGTTGAAGAGTAAATGTGTAGTTAAGAAGTGGAAAATACAGACAACTCTTTCACCTTTTGTACTTGTTAATTCACTCAATATTGCCAGCACAGATCTGTGAGACAGATATCATCTACATGCTCCAGATATATAAAATGAGTCTAAAGCTAAGTAAAATGCCCATATCAGACTCCTCTAGTGTGCCACTTCAAAGTCTCTCAGACTCATCTCATTTTAGCTACTGCTGCAGCAACCAATTCTGCGCAGACTTTCCGCAGCTGCGTACAAGTGTAACCTAACAGCACCTTGTACATCTAACCAAGGTTTCTAAGTACCTTAGCAGGTGCTAAGTATTTCTCACTTCCTCTAGCAAAAGTATCTCTCACTAACCTGTGAGATACTTGCAGGAGTCCACTTAGCACTCACACAGCACAACTCAGAAGTGCAGGGTAATGAATGCCAGTGAGACCACCCTTGACCAACAGGGGCAGGAGTCAATAAATAAATGTTTCCTTTCCTTCATTCTCTAGGTAAAGAGCTCTGTGATGCATTCCATAAGGCTCCTCTTAAGCATTGTAGCCTCAAGCAGTAGTCACCCATAGTGATAGACACCACGACAACCCATCTGTCATAGGCTGGGTTTTCTAGAGAAGCAAAATTAGTAAAGCATATAAATATATAGAGACAGAGAGATTCATATCAAGGAAATACCTCACACAGTTGTAGATGCTGGCAAGTCTCAAGTCTGTGTGTCAGGCTGGAGGCTTCTCCTGACTCACGTAGCTGGAAGGGCTGGCAAACCCAAGATAGGCAGGTCAGACAACAGGCCTCTGGCTTACAGGAGACCTACAAAGCCCAAGATGGGCAGGCAAGACGGCAGGTGAGCTAGCAGCTCAAGAACCAGAGGTCAGACGAACAGGACCCAGCTGCAGGACTCAGAGAGAGCAAAAGCCCACGAGCCTTGCCAGAGTACATCTATATTGGGTACAGGCCACATCCCCAAGGAAATTCCCTTTCAACTGATCGGCTGCTCACAGCAGATCTCATCATAGACGTGATTACATCATTATATAACTGCCAAACTACATCATAACTGCCAAACCACTGAGAATCATGGCCCAGCCAAGTTGACACACACACAAATTTAACGATCACACATCCTTGTATTGACTTATTTTCCCTGTTTCACTCTTTGTCGCCCTTGACCACGAATGAATTGCCTTAACCACAGCTCTTTGTTTTCTGTGGAGGTCTGAGTAAGATACTGCCAAAAATAAACACTTAATTTGTACCATAAACCAAAAAAACCCAAATACATTGGGGTAGAGTCTGAGTAGAACTGTCCCATAGGGTTTCCAAGGAGCAGCTGGTGGATTTGAACTGCTAATCTTTTGGTTAGCAGCTGAGCTCTTAACCACTGCACCACCAGAGCTAATTTGTACCCTAGTCTATATAAACGGGTCCTCTCAGGAGGTCTTTCTCCCTCGGAGTCGCTGGGTGGGTTTGAACTACCAACCTTTTGGTTAGCAGCCAAGTGCTTAACTATTGCGCTACCAGGGCTCCTTACAGCTAAGCTTGTTGTTGTTGTGTGCCCACAAGTTTATTCCAATGCATAGCAATCATATCAAACTCAAAACCAAATCTGTTGCCATTGAGTTGATTCTGACTCAGAGCAACACTATAGGACAGAGTAGAACTGCCCCATAGGGTTTCCAAAGCTGTAATCTTTACCGGAGCAGATTGCCAGGTCTTTTCTCCCATGGAGTTGATGGTGGGTTCAAACTACCACCCTTTCAGTTAGCAGCAAGCACTTAATCATTGCATCAAAAAAAAAAAAAAGGTAAATACTAGGAAATAGTCTAATGATAGTGTAGGGTTTTCAGTTAGTCACTTTTTATTGAGCTTATTATTCTACTATGG
>NW_004444178.1:329170-334939 GCF_000243295.1 Trichechus manatus latirostris
ACAACGGGAGTATTCAACACAACAAAAATCAGCAAGTGCTACAAGTCAGGATCCACACCACCCCCATCCCCCAGAGCTGGGTGTTAAACATTTACCAACACACCAATGCCTACAGGTAATCATGAGAAACATCAGACAAATCCCTTATAAGAATTATAGGATTAAGACAACAGGATTCTTCTAACAAAGTTGCTTTATAATTTAAGATGCTTAAATATACTATATAACAAAACCAAAAAAAAAAAAAAAAAATTGCCATCGAGTTGATTCCAACTCATAGTGATCCTATAGGACAGAGTAGAACTGCCCCACAGTTTCCAAGCCTATAACCCTTACAGAAGCAGACTGCCACATCTATCTCCTGAGGATCAGCTGGTAGGTTCGAACAACTGCCCTTTCGGTTAGCAGCCAAGCTTTTAACCACTGTGCCAATAGGGCTCCTTAGTACATAACAAATGAAAAGCTAAACCCATTGCCATCTAGTGACCCTATAGGACAGAGTAGGTTTCCAGGGAGCAGCTGGTGGATTCAAACTGTCAACCTTTTGGTTAGCAGCTGAACTCTTAACTAATGTGCCACCAGGGCTCCTACTATATAACACGGTAGGATAAATGATTCTTTGGCGAGTTTAAAACATCTAAGTTTACAAATTATCTTTACTTAGGATGGGTTAATATGAGGCCTGAAAATCTTGTGTAGCATTAACTTCTTTCTGGTTAGGAATAAATAGTAAAAGCTTATTCTTTCTGGTTAGGAATAAAAAGAAAAAATTATTATAAAGTATACAAACTGCTGCTTTTTAAGATTAAAAAACAACAGCAGGGAAGAGGCCCAAGATAAATTTTCCCAGATGCTATTTATTATTCATATAGCATTAAAGAATTCTTACAACATCAGGCATGAATTAACTCAGTGTCATTTTCAAACTAGGAGAGATGACCTGCATATCAAGATTTTAATTCACTGAGTCATAATGCAAATCAGAGAAGGTAGAACATTATTATGGCATGCTATGTGGGCAAGCATTGCTTTAGCAAACCTAGGGAGAAACATAAATCACACCATTTCTTAGCTCTCAGCTTGGTATAAAAGGCAGTGACCTTGTCCACATGTTAAAATCAGTGACATTTGTAATAAAAGATCATTTAATCAGATTGTTGATAGTGGGATAAGCTTTTACCAAATGATCATTTTCTTTCCTTTAAGTTTTATATAATATGGGCTTTCAGAGTTTCTCATTAAAGTTTCTGGAGGAAGGAGGGGAAGCTAATATTTAAGTAGTGCTCTTTCTGCCAGGAGATATACTAAGCCTCTTACATACATTATCTCATTTGCATACACTGAATTCACAGGATTCATTTAATTCTAAAAACAACTTTATGAGATAGATCTAGACTGTTCATGATATGGACTCTGAAGTCAAACTGCCTGGACTCAAATTCTGGTGCCACCATTTCCCAGTTATGATGGGCTGGGCATGTTTTTATGCCTTGGTTTTCTCATTTGTTTAAAAAAAGAAGGTGGGGAATGAATGTCTGCCTTACAATTTAATTAGCAGTAAATGAAGTAATGTAAGAACTTAGTATGGTTCAATAGATGTTATCTGTTATTGTTATTAATTTTATTCTAAGAGATACCCTCTTATAAACTTTACTCCTGTTTTTTTTGTTCTCTACAAAAATTCTGACAACTGGAACAATAAGCAACAATATGGCAAAGAATTTTGAATATACTATGGACTGCTAGAAGAACAAACAAATCTGTCTTGGAAGACGTACAGCCAGAATGCTCCTTAGAAGTAAGGATGGCGAAACTTCATCTCATGTACTTTGGCAATGTTATCAGGAGGGACCAGTCCATGGAGAAGAAAATCATGCTTGGTAAAGTAGAGGGTCAGTGAAAAAGAGGAAGACCCCCAACAAGATGGACTGACACAGTGGCTGCAACAATGGGCTTAACCATAGCAATGATTCTGAGGATGACACAGGACTGGGCAGTGTTTTGTTCTGTTGTACATAGAATTGCTATGACTCAGACCTAACTCGATGGAACCTAACAACAACAATCTTTTACATAAACGATAAAAGTGAAGATTTCCTCTGAAGATGAATTCTACCACCAACCTTAGAGGAAAGGCATATGCTGCTAAAATGCGCAGTAGTTAAATGTATATCTCTTGATTGTATTATTTGATTTGAATTTTTTATTTCAAATTAGCACATAGCATCTGTTTTACTCAACAGCAACTGTTATCTGTTAAAATAATAAGGTCCCTGTCATGGTTTGAGTTACGTCCCCCAAAAAATGTGTGTATTAATTTGGCTGGGCCATGATTCCCAGAATTGTGTGGTTGGCCTCCATTTTGTGATTGTAATTTTATGTTAAAAAGGATTAGGGTGGGATTGTAACACCAGCCTTACCCGGTCATAACCCTGACCCAATGTAAAGGGAGTTTCCCTAGGGTGTGGTCTGCACCACCTTTTACCTTACAAGAGATAAAAGGAAAGGGAAGCAAGAAGAGAGTTGGGGACCTCATACCATCAAGAAAGCAGTGCCGGGAGCAGAGCACATCCTCTGGACTGGGGTCCCTGAGCCGAGAAGCTCCTAGTCCGGGGGAACATTGATGAGAAGGCTGACAGAGAGAAAAAGTCTTCCCCTGGAGTTGACGCCCTGAATTTGGACTTTTAGCCTACTTTGACTGTGAGGAAATAAACTTCTCTTCCTTAAAACCATTCACTTGTGGTATTTCTGTTATGGCAGCACTAGATGACTAAGACAGTCCCTGAATGCCAAAATTGAGCATTTTTTAGAAAGAGGTTACAGAATAGCATTCTAGCATATTCTTCACAACAAAAAAAGAGCATGGCTTACATAAACATTTTTTTCTACAAATTGTCTTCAATTATGTTGATCATGCATTGCTTTTGTAATTAGAAAGAAAAAAAAGGGGACGAAAGAAAAGCGCAATTTTGTTTTTTTTTTCTAAATTGTATTTATTTTGTTGTTGAGAATATACACAGCAAAACATACACCAATTCAACAGTTTCTACATGTACAATTTAGTGATACTGATTACATTCTTCCAGTTGTGCAACCATTCTCATCCTCCTTTTCTGAGTTGTTCCTCCCTCATTAACATAAACTCACTGCCCCCTAAAGTTCCTATCTAACCTTTGAGTTGCTGTTGTCAGTTTGATCCCATGTAGATAGTTCTTAAAAAAGCACAATGCTCAAGGCAGATCTTTGTTACTAGTTAAGCTAAACTATTGCTTGGTTTTAAGATGACTTCAGGGGATATTTTTGGTTTAAATTTTAAAGATTATCTCAGGGCAATAGATTCGGGGGACAACCACCCTCTATAGCTGCAGAAAGTCTAAAGTCTATGACAACTTGAAATTCTGTACTGCATTTTCCTCCCTTTGATCCAGTTCTTCTGGTCTTATGGCAAAGGAGGCAGTTGTTCATGGAGGCAATTAGCCACGCATTCCATTACCTCCTCCTATGTTCTCCTTCTTCCTCTGTTGTTCCAGGTGAATAGAGACCAATTTTTGTGCCTTGGATGGCTACTTGCAAGCTGAAAAATGGCAGTTTTGACGATACCGTGGCCTAGAAGACTTTTTTTTTCTTCTTCTTCTTCTTAATAAAAGGAGGACCTCTCTGGCTTTATTTGTGCCTCAATCAATTTTCTTTTTCATTCAGATTCATCCTGACCGAAGTGTTATGAAGTAAGAAAATAAACAGCCTTCAAGTTCCAGGATAAGAGACATGGTTTTAGTGCAAGCCTATTGCTCTACTTGGAAATAAAAAAGACTTATTTAAAAATTATCAACTCAGGTGGTGCAGTGGTTAAGAGCTTAGCTGCTAACCAAACGGTCAGCAGTTTGAATCCACCAGCTGTTCCTTGGAAACCCTGTGGGGCAATTCTACTCTGTCCTGTAGGGTCACTATGAGTCGGAATTGACTCAACAGCAATGGATTTGGTTTTTGGTTTTGGGGATACTGGTGAGGGCATATAGCTCAGTCCTTCTGCAAAAGGCCTTCCACTTCAACAGTTCTGATTCTCTGTTTCTGGTAATTCATCTGTAGCCACTTAACACTAGATACTTTGTTCTAGACACTTGATGAACTGGCCCTTTATTTATTAAACAAATACTTATTGTACATTGATCATATACTAGGTATTGTTTTAGGTGTCAAGGATACTTCAATGAACGAAACAAAAACTTGTCCTCATGGAACTTACATTTTAGTTGGGGAAGACAATTCAAACAAAATATATAAGCTAATTATATAACATACTAGGAAATAGTATTGAGGTTAGAAAAAAGGGGGAGGAGGAGATAAAAAGTGATGAGGGTGGGAAAGGGTATGCAATTTTGGTCAAGGAAGTCCTCACTGATAAGGTAGCACTGGAGCAAAGTCTAAAAGAAGTGAGAGAATGAGTCATACAACTGTTTGTGGGCAGAGAACTCTAAGCAGAGGGAACAGAGAATGCAAAGCCCTGAGGCAGGAACACGCTTCTGTTTGCTGAAGATCAAGGAAGTACACTTGGCTGGAAACCCGTGTGCAAAGTAGAGATTAGAAGGTAGAGTCAGAAAGGTATTGCTAGGGGAGGTGGCAGATTTTGCAGGGCCCATTGGGTTTTGTTTTGTTTTGTTTTCAGTACTTAGCTTTAGTGAGTAAATATTGTTGGATTTTGAGCAGAGGAATGTCATAATCAATTTTATGTATTAAAAGATCACTCTGGCTGTTGTACTGAAAATACACTGTAGACAAGCTGAGTGGTTATTTTAATATCCCAGGTGAAATGATGGTGACTTGGGACCAAGATGATAATGGAGGTATGTGTTGAGAAGTAGTGAGGCCAGGTATGCAGCAGTTAGGTAGAGAAAACAGGATTTATCAATAATTTGGATGTGATGTGTGAAAGAATAAATGAAGATTCCAAGGTCTTTGCCCTTAATCACTGAAGGATGGTGTTCCTACTAACTGGTATGATTGAAGACTGAGGGTAAAACATCAATTAGGATGCAGAGATTGGGATGTTCACACATTGAGAATTGGACACGTTACATTTAAGATGCCTATTAGGCATTCACATGGAAAGGTCAAGTGGATAATATAGAGATGAGACAGATAGAAAAAGACTTGGTCTGAAATATTACTTTGAACATCCAAAGCATGGTATTTGAAGACATGAGACTGAAGAGATAGCAGATAGTGAAAAGGTCAAAACAGCAAGCTTTGGGGAGCTCCAATATTAAGAGATCAAGGAAACAAAGATGCACCGGGAAAAAAAAAAAAAACCTAAGTAGAAAAGCCAGTGATGTATGAGGAAAACAAAGACAGTATGGTGTTCAAGAGATCAAAGGACAAAAGTGTTTAAAGGGTCAAATGTTACTACTAGGTCAGAGTACTTATAATTGACTTTTGGATTTAGCAATTTGGAGGTCACTGATAATCTTAAGAAGCATTTATAGTGGAGTAGTAGGGGGAAAGTCCGTTCACAATGGGTTAACAAACTTGAAAGTGAAATTTAGTATAATTTTTTTTCTTATTGTTGTATTTTAAGTGAAAGTTTACAATTCAAGTTAGTCTCTCATACAAAAGTTTATACATACATTGTTATGTGACCCTAGTTGCTCTCCCTATACTGTGACAGCACACTCCTCCTTTCCACCCTGGATTTCCCGTGCCCGTTCAACCAGCTCCTGACCCTCTCTGCCTTCTGAGCTCGCCTCCGGACAGGAGCTGCCCATTAAATCTCAC
>NW_004444178.1:336571-360195 GCF_000243295.1 Trichechus manatus latirostris
GGTCTTGTTTCCATTTTTTTGCAGATGGATATCCAATTATGCCACCACCATTTGTTAAAGAGACTGTCTTTTCCCCAACTGATGGACTTTGGGTCTTTGTCAAATATCGGCTGCTCATAAGTGGATGAATTTATGTCTGGATTCTCAATTCTGTTCCATTGGTCTATGTATCTATTGTACCAGTATCTGGCTGTTTTGCCTACCGTGGTGGTATAATAGGTTCTAAAATCAGGTAGTGTGAGGCCTCCCACTTTGTTTTTTGTTTTGAGTAATGCTTTAGAAAGTGAAATTTAGTATAATTTTTTTCAAATCATCTATTGGGAAGCATTTGTAAATACTGAAAAATGCAACTTGTCAAACATGAATAAATGGTAACCCAAGACAACACTTGTATTTTTGCACAATTTGCCTGGTGTCCTTATTGACACAAGGAATTGACAAACCAGTCTGTTTCCTGACTAAAATAAAAAGTACAATTCTAAACAAATTCAATTAAGGGGGGGGAAAAAAAAAAAAGTGTGTGTCCTCTTTCTTGAGAGCACTAATGTCTGAGGCATTCCTAAGTGATACCAGGGTGCAACTGGCATGTAATGGTAGAGACCAGGGTCACTGCTAAACATCTAAAATGTAGCAGACTGCCCCTACAACAAAGAACTACATGACTCAAAAAGGTCAACATTAAGAAAACCTGCTGAGACTGCAATTATGCAAGAGACACAAGAGCTTAAATACGGAATCAAGTAATCAAAATGTACTCTACACACTCTAGATTCAAGATCTGTTGTTATGTGCCCTCAAATAGATTTTCAAATCCTAGTAGCCTCATGTGACAGAACAGAACTGACCCATAAGGTTTTCTAGGCTGTAATCTTCACAGGAGCAGATCACCAGGTCTTTCTCCTATGGAGTTGCTAGGTGGGTTCAAACTGCCAACCTTTCAATTAGCAGCGGAGCGCTTAACTATTGTGATATCCTGTCATTTGACCAGCTGAATGAACTTCGGTAATTAAATAAACTCGTCTTAATTTTTTCAACTGTTTAAAAACAAAAAGTAAACAACTGAATCCAAAAAATCATTTATATCTCAAAGGGACTTTGTATTTGAGACAATCTATGTAGTTTAAATGCTTAGGGCTAGTTCCTGATATGGTGTTCTTGTAAACAGAAAAAACAGTATTTATATATTAAAATCCAAAATTGTCTAAATTCCTCAAGTTTGTCTATGGGATGACAAAAACACACACATGAAAACTTGAAATATAAAGTACAGCTAATTTTTGATTAGGCACCATTGAAATAATTCTGTTTATTGGCTCAATTAGGGCTCGGCTGAAATGTCTGAGCCATGAAATGTATAACATCAAACATTCAACATTTTCTTCAACCTAATTCCAATTCCCTAGCCCATTTAAAAAAAAGATAACTCTCCCACATTTTTCCCACAGTAAAACTTATGTACTTCCTGGCCTTTGAAAACCTGCCGACTCAGTAGTAGCAGTTCTCTGGATCTCCTGGCCACTGGTTCCATGGTTAGCAGTGAAGGACTCAGAATGCAACCACAGGTAGTCCCTGACTTACGATGTATTCAAGTTACAGCTAACAGTATCCAACCTTTTCTTTTTCTGTACATCCTATCGTAATATGTACTACATACAATGTTGCAGTGCATAATTTGCTGATGTTATCATTCTCAGATGTTCACTCGCAGATGTTCAATGTTACGATTTACTGTTCAAAACACTGACATATAACAGGCTATGGCCTGGTCTACATAGGTGTCAGTAGTTGTTAACACATAAAAACTTGGGTAATGTTCAACTCTAAACACATATGACAATTGAACTGAGCATGTTCTCGATTGCTGTTACAACTCCAACTTCATTGTTACAACACTGATGCTGACTTCACTGTAGACCAAGCCTATAGTGTGACCTTATTCGGCGTTTCATACCATCAGAAGCTTCAGTTAATTTGAAGCCAAGCTGTTCCTCTCTCATACTTTACCTGTACTGCTTGTATCTCAAATGCATTTAGCAAAATATCTCATGCCACTGTAAGTTCTAATCCAAAAAATAAAGTGAAGAAAGCTCTAGACATGGATATAAATATCATTAAAGCCTACGATAATGGAAAGAAAAGTTGGTGAAATAGCACGCAAGGAAAGACTGTCTCATTTGACCATTTTGACAATCATTAAGAATAGGATTTTAGAGGCAGTTAAAGGAGCGATTGGCATAAAACTGACAATTTTAACAAGGGAGAGGCAAGGACCAATCCATGACATGAAGAAGCTGTTGATTTGGATAAAAGATCAAATCCAGAAGAGGATTCCTATGAGTTTACTGAAGATTCAAACAAAAGCATGTAGCCTGTTTTGAAAAGCTGAAGGAACAGCAAGAAGGCTGCTGCAAATACTTAAATGCCACAAGGGCTGATTTCATCGCTTCAAGCACAAATTTGGCTTTGTGTATAACTAGAGAAGCAGGAAGTGCCAATGTTGAAGCTGCTGAAAAATTCATGGATGGGCTGGACAAAATACAAGATGAATTATCTACCAGAGCAGATTATGTAATGTTTTCCAATCTCCAAAGACAAATAAAGATCAGATTTATAAAGATACTGATAATAAAAAGCAATAATGAAAACTAAAAAAAAGCAAAGTATTCAACCAACATCAGAACCAACTTACAACAGAGTCATCGGAAAGGAACCCTGCCCTAAACCAGGGACTCCCTACCAATACTGAGACCACAAAGAGTAATAAACCGAAAACTCTTCACCAAAAAGAACAAGGCAAAAACCACTATTATACAACTACACACTCTTCAACATCAGCCAGTAACAGAAGTTTCCATTTTGCCAATGTCAGAGATGCCCGAGTATTCTTCCCAATCTACCTTTGTATGATTTCCAGTTCTATTTCTAGTCAAGTTACCAATGGCCTATTGACAAAATAAAGTGTTTTATTAAAGCAGCTTGAAGTCTTATTTTCAAATTATACTAATAAACAGAAACTCAAGAAATTCTTTAAACTCTAATAATTTCCTATACCCTAGCTATAAAGTTCAGAGCAGATTTCAGCATTTAATAAAGACACAAATCAAGATTCAGATATTTATTATTAAGTGTAAACCCCAACATGATACACCAACATGATTTCGTGCGCTTAGGGAAGAAATACATCCTGGTTAAGTGGGAAATTGTGCGGATGGCTTCTGGAAGACCTTCATTCTAAGCAGCTTTATAGGAAAACATTTCATTTAGAAGTCAGGGCCTTCTTTCTTCAGTTTGCTGTAATCCACATTCACTGAGTAGAACTTGAACAGAAAAAAAAGATAATTTAGATACTCTATCAAATATGGAAATGACACGTAAGTTTTAGAATTACTTTTATTTAGTTTTCTAGTAACAATTACAGACATGATTTTTCTATTATGAATACTTAACATCATAAAACTCATTCAAACAAAAACACTATACCAAAAATTCTAGTACTTTAATGATGGTTTTGATAAAGTAAAAATATTCAATCTACATCAGAAGAGCAGTGTTCAAATAGTCTGTTAGAATCTATAAATAATTCTTACATTTCAAAGTGAATAATAATTCTTTGTGATATATACCTCCAGTACTTTTAAGTTTTTACTTCCATCTCTACTAAGTATGCAAGTGACTCTATCAGGAGGAATACCCAGAATTACTATCCCTGTTTGGTTAGTTAACTGCTGTAATTTAGCTGGGAGAGATCTTGCAACCAAGAGAGGTTGATTACATAAGCTAATCCTTTGTTATGTGGTTTATTTAACTTTTCAGACACAAACTGGCTTACCTCAATGGCTTCTTTTTCTATTCTCTCTCTTTCACTTATAAGAAGCTTGATTAATTTCACGGTGGGCCTAATGCAGACTGCATCAATATCAAACTGAAATCTGACTACTTCTGGTACAACGCCTTTAAGTAATACTGTATTTTTTGCATGTTTAAAATTTCAAAAAAGTTCCTTATATTCAGCTGAATGACTTTTTAAAATAAACCTTACTATAATTGCTTTTAAAAATAATCTCCCTCTAATGCTCAGCAACTTTTTTTTTCTTAATGATTTATATTTGAAACTGCTCCAGAGTTTCTGCCGAGGAATTTCAGGATTTGTATGTAAGCCCAAATAAAAGTATAATCTTAGGTTTAGTCATTCTTGTGCCAAGGAACACCACAAGAAGTTGTGCTATAATTACTTTAAGACTGTATTATTTATCCTTCCCCCCTCCCGAAATTGTAGATTCATCAACATTTCTTCAGGGTTTTTAAGCAAGAAACCCACAAATTTGTATTCATTATTTTTTCAAACACCTTTATTTCTCAAAATATACCTCAATGGCTTATCTAGTTGATTCACTTCATTTTAAAAGAAAAATAATCAAGTTCTAAAATGTATTGCCAAGTTATTCTTGAAATATATACACAGAATTTTAAAGACAAAAAATTATGATTAAACCATAAAGTAGTATTCTTTATTGGCAGTATTAAGAAGCAAGAGAACCTAGACAATAAGATTTTAAAGAAACTAATTGTGCTATCCTCTAACGTGCTAACAAAATATTAGAAAGAATACTTATAGAAAGGTATGCAGTTTGTCTAGTAAGAAAATAAACATTTGTTGGGCTCTTCTGACAGATGCCAGATGTTACGCTAGATGTTTTTATGTGTATCTTAATTATTACAACAACTCTATTCATTTACTTTATAAGAAACAACTAAAGACCAAGTTACATGACTTGCCAAACCCTGAACTAATTAACAACCAGCAGGATCAAGCCTCTAAACTCATGCACTTTCCACTATACCAAGGTGCATTATCAAAAGAAAGAAAACCGCAATTTGCTTTTTAGCACTCTCTAGATGAGGTGCCAGGACCAAACTGTATGAGCGTTCAGAACCCCTTAGCAGATATACCTGCATGATGGAGATGGATGCTGTCACTGCTGATGACAGCAACTTTTAAGATAATTATCACCCTTTGCTGATTCCAAGCTTCCCAATCATTCTGATTATAATTTGGCTTCCAAATCCCTAAAGAGATCTGCCTGCAAGAATCAAATAAAAATGCACTGGCCAAGCTGAAACAAGCCATCTGATCTGCATGTTACATTTTTCCTCAAAAAATGATAAACAGGCATTCTGATTTCGGTTTCTCTCTTATAAATTTGTTTAAATAATTCTATTCCAGATAAAATGATTCCACACCCAAGGAACTTTAAAAAAGAAAACAAACAAAAACAGGCCTCGGTCCTTCTACCAAAGGGTGTACAGGAGTCACTGGGTATGTGTACTTTACAAAGCTCTCCAGATGATTCTGACAATGAAGTCAGTTCCCAATACCCTGGAGTATCATAGCACAAAAGAAGTGATGCCAGTATGAGGCCATGTGAATCAGAAATGGAATGTTATTACAATAAAAACCTAACATTGTGGCATAGACTGGGCTGTGAGTAGCTATGAAACAGGTATTAGAAGCTGGAAAGATGAAGAATCATGTTACATAATGGCAAAATATTTGATAATCTGTCATCCGGCACCAGGGTTTCCTGCTTATAACTTAGAGGGTAGATTACGTCCCTAAAGAGCCTGTAGCTGTAAGAAAAGACTGGAAAACAGATGTTAGTGGTGTGCATGTGGTTATTGCTGGCTGTGTTTGCCAAGGTATGAAAGACAGAACTGGGCAACTTGCAAGCAGAAATAAAAGGGAATCAAGTCCAGAATGACCAAGGCCAGCAACGTTCCAGTCCATCACTGCAGCTACTGTGCCAATCCCTCTCACTGAGGGTCTCTCACGCCCTCACTGGTCCTCTATTTCATCAAACATGATGCTCTCCTCCAACGACTGATCCCTTCTGATGATGTGCCCAAAGCAATTGAGTCGGACAATGTTCTGTTGTGATCCATAAGGTTTTCACTGGTTAACCTTTGGAAGTAGATCACCAGGCTTTTCTTCCTAGTCTGTCCTAGTCTGGAAGCTCTGCCGAAACCTGTCCACCATGGGTGACCTGTGCTGGTATTTGAAATATCGATGGCATAGCTTCCAACATCATAGCAACACACAAATCACCACAGTACGACAAACTGCCAGAAGAGTAATGAACTCAAGGTAGCCACCATTAATCCATGAAAAAGAATGGGGACAAAGAAGCCAAAAAATGGAGAAGTCAAAAAAATTACTTCTAGAGAAAATTTTGGGTATGATTACTGGCACATGGAGCTGACTGGCAAACGGAAAAGCAAATTTATCAGAAGCCTACTTAATTTTGAGGAAACAGCCAAAAATACCACGAGCCCGGAATTAAAGAAGTCTCTGACTACTAGAGTTAAAACCACCCTGGGGTCTCCAACCTCCCGGAAAGGAAACAAGCTTGAAGGCTCTACTTCCTCCAACAATGGCAGAACTAGATGTCACTGAACAATGGACATGTAACTTTTCAAAGAACAGAATCCAGGCCCGCTCAAGAAACCTCAACTATCTGCGGGGCAGCTTTCCCAATGTCTGCCCAATCGGATGTGCGGTCTCCTTTTCTTCCCCTTTTTGAATGATAATGTTTACTGCCAGTGCCTACACCATACCGCTTCTCCCCGCACTGTATATATGGCTGTGGGGAATCTGTCCTTTTAATTGACAAGTTCTCACACTAAAATGTACTATATCCCAACATGAGTCAACTGCACAACACCTGAAGCTTCTACACTCGAAACTGGATGGAACTTTGAGTTGTTTCCTTTGAGGAAGTGGGGTATTTCTTTCATGTATTGAAAGAATGAAATGGTACAGCCGCTAGAAGGGCAAATAAGATGACAAAGTAATGTTATTGTTCACCGTTTCCTTCTTCTAGGCACAGGGAAAAATTACATTTCCCTGCCTCCTGTGTAGTCACAGGGAGAGACACATGACTAAGTTCTGTCCAGTGGCATATGGGCAGAAGTAACAAAAGCCACTTCCAATCTTGGTCCTTAAAAATATCCTGCATGATCCTCCAGACCTCTCCACCTTGTGTCGATCTTATTCTAGAAGCCACATGTCCCAGATGGCAGAACTAAAAGATGGAAGAGGGCCTGACTCATACTGGACCTTGAGTAAGCTTTATTGTGTTTAAGACTAATCTATCTTGATTTCACATCAGCCCTATTATGCCCGAGCACTGTTTTCCTAATGAATGCCAATTATGTCGCAAACAAAAAAATTATAAATCTACATAAAATTATGGTCAAAATGATTTACTGTGCTTCAAAGGACACCAACAAAGTGAAAAGATAACCCATAAAATGGGAGACCTGTATCTAGGCTATATAAAAAATTATTACAGCT
Organism: Trichechus manatus latirostris; assembly: GCF_000243295.1. Taxonomy (NCBI): domain Eukaryota; kingdom Metazoa; phylum Chordata; class Mammalia; order Sirenia; family Trichechidae; genus Trichechus; species Trichechus manatus. The sequence continues at coordinate 343,923 of NW_004444178.1, forward strand.
CAATAAAAAAAAGACAAATAACCCAATTAAAAAACAGGCAAAAGATCTAAATAGATATTTCTCCAAAGAAGATGACAAGTGACCAATAAGCACATGAAAAGATTCTCAACATCATTAGCCATAAGAAAGTGCTTATCAAAACCACAATGAGTTATCACTTCAAACTACTAGGATGGTTATAATCAAAAAGACAGATAATAGTAAGTGCTGAAAGGACGTTGGGAAATCTAACCTTCATACGCTGCTGGTGGAAATGGAAAATGGTACGACCACTTTGGAAAAGTCTGGCAGTTCCTCAAACAGTTAAACATAGAATTACTATACAATCCAGCAATTCTAGTGCTAGCAATTCTACTCTTAGGTATCTACCCAAGGGAAATGAAAATGTATGTCCACATAAAAACTTGTACATGAATTGTTTATAGCAACATTATTCATAACAGCCAAAAAGTAAAAAAACTCAAATGTCCATCAACTAATAAGTGGGTAAATAAAATGTGGTCTACCCCATACAATGGAATATTATAGAGCAATAAAAAAAATGAAGTATTAACATGCTACAATATAAATGAACCTTGAAAACATTACACTACACGAAATAAATGAGTCACAAAGGATCATATATTACATGATTCCATTTATATGAAATGCCCAAAACAGGCAAATCTATAGACAACGTAAACTGGTGGTTGCCTAGTGTTGGGGGTGATGGCTAAGAGGTGCAGGGTTTCTTTTTAGGGTAATGTAAATGTTCTAAAATTGATTGTGGTACTGGATATGCAACTCTATAAATACACTCAGTCACTGAATTACACACTTTAAATGGATGAATCGTATAGTGAATTATGTCTCAATAAAGCTGTTTTTTAAAAATAACATTACCAAGCACTCATATAACAAATATCATTTGCATTCCTTAGTGGAAATTACCACCAGAACAAATGCCTTTTTCCCAGCATTTCAAGGGCTAGGTCTTTGTATGCACAGAGATTTACACATAAGGAAGGTTATGTTTGGGGAATCAATGAATAGTCCCAATCCATGAAACCACTCCTTGGAAGGGTAGTTCCACAGACCACTCTTCAGGGAAGATGTTAAAAGGTATATCTAAAAGGTTCATGGTAAAATTTAAGTTTCAACTGACTTACATTTCTTCCTACAAATCCTCACCTGAAATATTTCAACAAAACCAACAAGATAGAAAACCAAACCATCCACACTAGGTTACTACTACTTAAAAGTCGACCAGTAGCATCAGCATCATCTGAAACCTTGTTGAAAATGCAAATTCTCAGGCCCCACAGCAGACCATCTGAATCAAAATCTTTGAGTGTGGAGCTGAAGAATCTGCTTTAAGAAGCTCTACAAGTGATGCCTATATACACTGAAATTTGAAAACCACTGTGCTAGACTATCTAAGAACTAAGAAAATGGGAAATGATAGCTATACCATCTCGCTTTTTCTCTTAGTCTAATCAGTAGAACTGAGACATTATCTTGATTTCACATTCAAGATCCAAAGACTGGGAATAAAACCTCTAGAAAAAAATATAATATGCCACTTTAATTTCACAGGACAAGCAAGCAGCCGCTCAAAGTTCATTATAGTGGAATTTTACTTGTATATTCAATTTCATGGAAAACTATCCCATGACAAAATTCATTAAAACATACTTTCCAGCAATTTTGAAGCTTACCTTATATTGATCATTGGGACCCAGTTTATTCCATGGTTCTGGGTTATTCTTTTTGTCCCAACTAAACAGAATAAAAGATTATCTTGTTATAGTAGTAAGACACTATTTAAAAGTGTTTTGTACTTTCTAAAAAGGTAACAGTTTGAAAAGATCAATCTCATTTTCTATGAGGTAGAGCAGGGTATAAATTTCATTATGGAGTTAAAACAGAGACAGAATCTATAATAACCAATCCCATGTAATCAATCAGAAAAAAAGATAGAACACAGAGCCTCCAGGGGCAGTTGTCCTTGCTCTATCTCTGTCACAGTATACTTTATACCCAGCCTTTACTAAAACTTCATTTCATCAACAAAATGAGATATAGCAAAATGCACAATATAATGAGAAATCAATCATCTCTTTGCCTTTGTTTTCCAACTGCAAAAAGACACATTTCCTACCATGGAAAAGCAGGCAAACAAAAAAAAAAATCAGCCACATCATTATTCTAGCAGTAGGAAAAATGAAAGAGAACTAACATCTGTTAAAACATTTACATGTGCCAGGAACCATGATTAAGTATTTTATAAAAACAATTGTTGTTATCTCAATCCTCACATTACAAAGCAGGTATTAGCAGTTCTACTTTATCAATGAGAAACAAGAATAGTAAGTAACAGCAGAACTGGGATCCGAACTTATTGCAAGACTATAAAACTCAGGTTCTACTACTTGATGTTACCTCCCTAGAAAGACTGTGCCTCCTAAACCAGCTTGATAAACCATCACCATTCTAAACATTTTTAAATACTTACCTGACATCTGGATTAAACACTGCCAGACGCAAGACATACAGTGCTGCTCCAGAACCTCCAGCTCCAATAAATATGAAAAGAGGTATCAACTAAAACCAAACACAAAACAGACAAGAATCAATAGCCATCTTCAAATACCTACGTTACTGGCAAAAGAGAGCTACAGTAATTTCTACACATTGATTCCCTAACCTCAAATTGCTATTTTGTGATCTTCTCTTAAAATCTTACACTGAGGCAAAATTTCTCATAACTGTGTTCAAAAGAAAGACATGGAATTCCCAAAACATTGTGAAAATGATTCTGGTTTAAGTGTCTGACCTTTAATGTGGAGCAAATTATATTCAAATTTCAAAATTCAAAAAAAGGTATCATATCTTATTCACCTCTCTATTTATACATCATTCTCATTAAATTTCCCAGCTTCTTTTATCTCTAGACTTGAAAACCAGGTTGCCTGCAAATTACTAAGGCCTTCCTCCATACGAATGTATGAAAAACAAAATTTGTGAAATTCGCAGTCCAAATAAGTAAACAGAACCACACCTATTACAAATACTGGCTTAAGGCATAATCTCTGAAAATGTATTGCTACCAATGTCTGCTACTATTTAGCGAATTGAGTTTTTAAAATAAAGATTAAAGACCACTTAATTGAGTTTTAGACCCACAACATGTTCTTGCGTTGGGGAAAAAAATGAGAGACACAAAATAACTTCATTGCAATTAAATTCTGAGCTACCAAACGCCTCAAAATGGCAGGACAAGACAAAATGAAGATTCCAAAATCATGGACCCCTCCCTCATATTTGCCATAAGGCCTAGTGCTGCAATGCGGTAAGTAAAAAATCCTAAGCGGCAGAACAACAGAGAACCTGATCTTGGCTGGTCTCTAACCCACACAGGGCACACCGATCCCTCTTGGCCCGACCAACCTGCAAGAGGGCGAGGCCACTAGATTGTTCCAACGTGCCCTAATTTATTTTCCTCGTAGTTGTCCATTACCTTCCGCCTCCCAGCCAAAATTCCTCAACGCATGGCGTGGACGGTCAGAGCTCAAGGGCCTCGGGTGAACGCGGAGGCCAGCACAAGGCAAGACAGGGTTCGCCCCGAGGAAACCTATGTGGCGGTGAAGAAAAAAGCTCCCCGGGGGGACGGAAGCAACCGCACACCGACACAATTTTAACATGTGAGGACAATAAGAGTCGCGAACTTACGCTCGGGTGCTTCTTGGCTTGACTGATGATCTGGCGGAGCATGTTTGCGGTAGACGCCTCAGGTGCGGAAAGAGAGAACAAACTTGGCAAACACGGAACCTAGCACTCAACGCAGCCTGTATCTGCGGGCATCCAAAGTCACCCAGTACCTCCTACCTGAAGGACCCCTGGCTCCGGGGGCAGCCTGCGGCAGGAGGACCCGGATGCGGGTGTCCTTAGAACTGCCTGCTATGATCCAGTTCCCCACGTGTCCGCCCTAACCTGGCCCGACCATCACTATTCCACTTCAAAGCGAAACACTGTTCATTCCTGTGCTATGTATATTTATGATGGGTAATCTGTTGCGTGGCAACTAGGACCTTTCGATTGACAAGACAGGCACTTTGCCGGTAGGCTACGCGTTGATGGCTAGGGTGGATGGGCGGGTGAGCGGACTGCGCGCTCCGGCAACTGGGGCCGCTCGCGCAGCGCCTGCAAACCGGGTCCGCGCGCTCAGGCGCTGGGGGCGCGCGTGCCGGGCGCGCGCCGGCCGGCCGTGACCGCCGCAGAGGGAGCTGCGCCGCGCTTCTGGCGGCCGAGCGCCAGGCGCCTGGAGGGTAGGTCGGGTCTCTCGCTGCTAAGGTCAGCGGCTGCGGTTTAAAAAGACTGCAGCTGCTTCCTGTCTTAGGCTGTCGCTAAGAACTAGTAAATGACTTAAAGATGGCAATGGCCCTGTCAGTGTTCTCTAATCCCTCAGTTCCTGGTCTTCGATGAAATGTTCATCGCTATGAAGACTTGTGCGACATGCCACCATTCCCTGCCCTTGGTCCCGAAATTGCCTTCTTAAAATGTATTTTCAACGGTCTTTTTCACTACCCCAATCCAATTTTCACTCTTCAATTTTCTTTTACTGAAAAGTCTTACGTGGGACAGGGTTTATGATAAGGCGCTGGAAACGACGGTAAACCTGACAATGTCCAATGTAAAGTATTCACCAAACGATCACACTTGGGAGTAGGAAGAGTAGGAGAAGGCTCCTCCAAAAAAATAAAAAGTAACAGTTATGCTAGATAGGCCCGGAAGAGACGAAGACATTAACCAGGTGAAAACGGAGGATGCTGGTGTACAGGGCATTTTGTACATGTGAAGGTCTGAAGTTAGACCTTTTGAGAAGCTAAGGGAGATCTGGTATAGCTGGACCTTGAAGAGAGAGCAAGCCAGGGATCAGACCTGCTGGGCCAATGAACATTTAAAAATCATGAGTTGTATGCAGAGAACATTGGGAAGTTAAGCTAACACATGATGTCTGGTTTTGAATGATTGCTTTGTCTAAAAAAGAATAGGTTCGAAGGGATAGCATGAAATGTGGGACCGTTTAAAGGTCTGTTGCAATAGTCCATGTGACAGATAATGCTAGCGTGGACTAGTGTAGGAAATGTGATGATTAAGAAAAGATTCCAAACATAGGACTTAGTGATTGCTGAAAGTGGGGGAAGTAATGTGAGGGAGAGTCGAGGACGATTTCAGAGGTTCAGTTTAGACAAGCTGTGTGGATGTTGATGCCATTTGTTTAGACAAGAAACACTAGAGAAGGTAGGTAAGTACCTATATAAAATGCAAATGGATTTCTGTGAGTTAGAAGAGAGATCTAGACGAAACAAAAAAAAAAAAAAAAACAACAAACCCATTGCTGTCGAGTCGAATTCCGACTCATAGCAACCCTCTAGGACAGAGTAGAACTGCCCCATGGGGTTTCCTAGGCTGTAATCTTTACAGAAGCCAACTGTCGCGTCTTTCTCCCTTGGAGCAGCTGGTGGGTTCAAACTGTCAACCTTTTGTTAGCCGAGCGCTGACATACTGTGCCACCAGGGCTCCTTAGATCTAGACTACCAATTGCCATCGAGTTGATTCTGACTCAGACTAGAGGAATAAATTTAGGACTCTGTTTATTGATGGAAATTGAAGCTTATGAAGACTGGTGTCTTTTCATTCATTCAGTAAATATTTATTAAGTACCTGCTCTGCAACAGGCACTGCTCTAGTCACTGGGAATATGGCCGTGAACAAGAAAATTGTTCTGCCCTAATGGAAGAGATGTGGCAGAGAGAAAGAGAACACAGCTCATGTTGGATTTTAAAGCTTCTGCTGGTACATAGAACATGTTACTTCTCATATCTCACTTGCTAATAAAGCAAGTCATTTCATCTCACAAGATGCTGGTTGGGGAAGACAAACAATAATTAAGATAATTTTAGATAATGACAAGCAAATAAAACAGTATAATGAGAGAGAATGACATGAGAGGGGTGAGGAATAAAGGTTTTCTTTAATCAGAGTGGACAGGAAAAGTCCCTCTGAGGAGGTAATATTTGAGATAAAACCTAAGTGAAAAGAAAGGCAAACTAGTGAAGATCTGGGGATAGAATATTCCAAATGGCAAGAAAAATGGTTTTGGGATAAAGTGCTCAAGGGAAGCCGGCGTGCCTGACCCAAAATACATCAGATGGGTGTTGTTGTTATTGTTAGGTGCCATCAAGTCAGTTTGGACTCATGGCGACCCTGTGTACAACAGAACGAAAAATTGCCCGGTCCTGCCCCAACCTCACAATCATTGTTATGCTTGAGCCCATGGTTGTAGCCACTGTGTCAATCCATCTCGTTGAGGACCTTCCTCTTTTTCGATGGCCTTCTACTTTACTGAGCGTGATGTCCTTCCCAGGGACTGGTCCCTCCTGATAACATGTCCAAAGTACGTGAGATGTAGTTTTGCCATCCCTGCTTCTAAGGAGCATTCTGGTTGTACTTCTTGCAAGGCACATTTGTTCATTCTTTTGGCAGTCCATGGTATATTCAATGTTCTTCACCAACACCACAATTCAAAGGGGTCAGTTCTTCAGTCTTCCTTATTCATCATCCAGCTTTCACATGCACGTGAGGTGATTGAAAACACCACGGCTTGGGTCAGGCACACCTTAGTCTTCAAGGTGACATCTTTACTTTTTAATACTTTAAAGAGGTCTTTTGCAGCAGATTTGCCCAGCACAATGTGTCTTTTTATTTCTTGACTGCTGCTCCCATGGGTGTTGATTGTGGAGCCAAGTAAAATGAAATCCTTGACAACTTCAATGTTTTCTTCATTTATCATGATGTTGCTTATTCATCCAGTTACGGGGATTTTTGTTTTCTTTATATTGAGGTGTAATCCATCCAGAACACTGTGGTCTTTGATCTTCATCAGTAAGTGCTTCAAGTCTTCTTCACTTTCAGCAAGCAAGGTTGTATCATCTCCATATTGCAGGTTGTAAATGAGTTTTCCTCCAATCCTGATGCCCCGTTCTTCTTCATATAGTCCAGCTTCTCGAATTATTTGTTCAGCATACAGATTGAATAAGCATGGTGAAAGGATACAACCCTGACGCACATCTTTCCTGACTTTAAACTACACAATAACCCCTCGTTCTGTTCAAATGACTGCCTCTTGATCTATGTGTAGGTTCCTCATGAGCACAATTAAGTGTTCTGGAATTCCCGTTCTTCACAGTATTATCCATAATTTGTTATGATCCACACAGTCAAATACCTTTGCATAGTCAATAAAACACAAGTAAACATCTTTCTTGAATTCAGTTTTCAGCCAACATCCATCTGCTATCAGCAATGTTATCCCTGGTTTCACGTCCTCTTCTGAATCTGGCTTGAATTTCTGGCAGTTCCCTGTCGATATACTGCTGCAGCTGCTTTCCAGTGGTCTTCAGCAAAATTTTACTTGCACGTGATATTAATGATACTGTTTGATAATTTTCGCATTTGGTTGGATCACCTTTCTTGGGAATAGGCATACACATGGATCTTTTCCAGTCAGTTGGCCAGGTAGCTGTCTTCCAAATTTCTTGGCATAGACGAGTGAGTACTTCCAGAGCTGCATCTGTTTGTTGAAACATCTCAGTTGGTATTCCATCAATTCCTGGAGGCTTGTTTTTCGCCAGTGCTTTCAGTGCAGCTTGGACGTCTTCCCTTGGTACCATTGGTTCCTGATCATATGCTATCTCCTGAAATGGCTGAATGTTGACCAGTTCTTTTTGGTATGATGACTCTGTGTAGTCTTTCCTGCATCATTTAATATTTTCCCTGTAGAATCCTTTGGTATTGCAACTCAAGGCTTGAATTTTTTCTTCAGTTCTTTCAGCTTCAGAAATGCCCAGCATGTTCTTCCCTTTTGGTTTTCTATCTCCAGGTCTTTGCACATGTTGTTGTAATACGTTACTTTGAGATGATGAGATGGATAGCAGAGGAAAATGAGATCATATACTATGGTAAATGTAAAATGGCAAGCAAAGACTTTGTTAGCAGCCTGTGTCAGTCACTATTGGCTATAGTTGACAAGATAGTATAATAAAGAGATAGACTCAGAAAATAATTGGCCAGTTTGCAATCTATAATGACAGGAAGTTATGCATCTAGAAGTTTGGAGACTTGTATAGTTGGAAGATGCAACTGATTCTCATCTTCAGCCTGTATAAGATAAAAGTGAGGAGGCATTTGGCTATAAAGGTCAATTAAAATTCAGCCTCTAGGTAATGATCCAATAAAGAATGTGACATCACACCTATGTTAAGACATGTCAATAGACTGAGGTGTCTCCAGTAAATCCTTTCAACTGGACAATTTTAAAGTCTAAGGGCAAGGAGATAAGGGTGTGGCTCTCCCACCAAAAGCTGATGTGGTCCAAAAAAAAACACTAAACCGATTGCAGTCCAGTCCATTCCTACTCATAGCAACCTATAAGACAGAGTAGAACTGCCCCATAGGGTTTCCAAGGCTGTAAATCTTTACAAAAGCAAACTGACACATCTTTCTCCTGGGTAGCAGCTGGTGGGTTCAAACTGCCAACCTTTTGGTTAGCAGCTGAGTGCTTAACCACTGTGTCACCAGGGCTCCCGAAATTAAGTGTAGAGAAAGAAAGAAGTGTGTCTCAGAAAAAATTGTGGGTGTGGCCATTGGTGCATGAAGATGACCAGATTAAATACTGTTAAAATAATTAGCCTAGATTAAAGACATTACAGCTGTTTCAGATGTGAAGTGATTCTTGGGCTCTTCAATCTTCTGGAGGTGAGAAACAGATGGTAAGAAGTGCTTATCCTACAAGAAAGGCCTGTTCTCTAATAACACCCTCATTAGGTGGATCTAAGGCAACACCTCCTGAGGGTAAAGCAAGAGCCACAGAGAAAGGGGGACTCCAACTAATCACCATATAGCAACTTTAGGGCCCAGTCAAGGAATATTCCCTACCTGCAGACAGCACAAACTTCTGCCTGGTGAGGTTTCAGGACTAGCGTGTGTCTCCCATTCTTTCCCTCTTTGAGTAGGATCGTTCGTTGTGGTTATCCAAGACCTGTTCCACCATTGTATTTTGTGTGTTGAAGGGGCAAATAACTTGTCTTTATTACTTCGTAGGTCTCCAGATCAAGAGCAGACCTATCCAGAACTATTATACAGACTACAGCATCACTCATTGATCATGGGCTCTGTTTTAGACTGGGTTCTCTAAAAGAACAAAACCAGTAAAGAGTATATATAAACATATAAAGAGAGATTTATTTCAAGGAAATGGCTCATGAAATTGTGGAGACTAAACCAACAAAACCAAACCCGTTCCCATCAAGTCAATTCCGACTCATAGCGACCCTATAGGACAGACCCTATAGGACAGCCCTATAGAGTTTCCAAGGCTGTGGTCTTTACAGAAGCAGACTGACATATCTTTCTCCTGTGGAGTTCAAACCACCAACCTGGTTAGCAGCTGAGCGCTTAACCACCACCAAGTCCCAAATCTGTGGGTCAAGTGGCAGGCTGGAGGCTTCTCCTGACTCACATCGTTGCAGGGGCTGACAAACCCAAAATCTGCAGGTCAGGTGGCAGGCTGCTGGCTCACAGAGTTGCAGGAGCTGGTGAATCCAAAATTTGTAAGTCAGGCAGCAGGCTGAAGGCTTCTCATCCCAAGAACCAGAGATCAGAGGATAACAAGACGAATGCAGGATTGGAAAGAGAAAGCGAGCTTTGTCAGAATATTCATATATATATATATATAGATATATAGATATATATAGGATGCAGGCCACACCCCCAAGCAAACTTTCCTTCCAACTGATTGGCTGCTCACATCTGATCACAAAATGGAGAATGATTACGTAATGTCTACCAAACCACTGAGAATCATGGTCTAGCCAAGCTGACACGTAACATTAACCATCACAGACTCTGAGCTGGAAATAATGACAGGATAGGACTTTTAGGTTATCTCCCTTGGGGAAGAGGGTAATGTGTTTTGAGAAAGGAAAGGAGGAGATCTGAATGATGGTGATCAGAAGGGCAGACTGGTAGACTGTCTTTTTGTTCACAAATTTTAATGTCCTTAATGGGAAAAATTATATTTTGTCCTCCTGTTGATGTCAGTCTTGGCCAATGAAGTTGTGCAAAAGTAAATATACTGGTAATACAAAAAGAAGTAAGACTACAGGACCTATGAAGACTGTGACATTATATTGGACTTTCCAGAATGATGAAGCAAAACAAACAAAAGAAAGGTAAAGCATTCCATTCCCTGTAGATAAAGTAGCCTGAAAGAGGCAGAGAAATGTAAAATTTCATAGCATACGTGCATAGAGTGTGGGAGGAATTGATATGAGTTCAGTGTGATGGGACCTTGGGGGTAGTTTGGAAACAAAAATGGAAAAAAAAAATAGCTTAACCTAAATTTTTGAGAATTTTAGATTTGGGGATTTATCCTTTCACTAGTGAAGACTAATTAAAAACTTTTGTAAAACAACTGTAAGGCATAAGATCTTAATAAATTGGAGAAATATTTTACCATCCCAATCTGAGACTTGTACCCTCTGAATGTCTTGTTTCTTTGAGTCTTTGCTTGATTTAATATTGTAAACAATTTTAGAGTACAAAAAAAACTATAAATATTGTCCAATGAAATGTAAGTTGTATAGTGAACAGTTCTAAAAAACTGTACAGCAAATCAATTGCATTCAAGAAAAAGGATTTTCTCCTGTATTCACACATAGAAAATTCTGGAAGTTTTAGTGATTATATGTTGTTATTAATGTGTGACAGTAAAGAAATAGCTTCTTTAGAGAGGAATAATTTGATAAGTGGGCCAAGGAATACAATTATATTAATGCAAATAGAAGATAGAATCTTATATTTTTATTTTGTTTGCATGTAGGCGTTTAATTGTTTATCTAGTAGATAAATTGACAGCTGAAGTTGTTTTTCTGATAACACAAACCCAGATTGCACCTTCAGTTTTTAATAAGGATTCTGCAGCTATCCTTAATCTAAAAACAAGTATGTTCTTTCACTAGTATTTGGTTATTTGGCATAAACTGTAATTATAAAATTTCTAATAGAAAAATGAAAACATTTTTTGGTCTGTGAAAGTTTACTTTCACTGTTGTAAATCTCAAAGCTTCATATACAGTCATCAGTTTAAATTAAATACCTGAAGCACTTTGTGTACAAAATTCAGTGACTACTAAAAAGCAGAGAAACTCCAGCAATTTTAAAAGCAGTACTTCTTTTAAATGACACCTTCTGGTTAAATAACATTTTAGGAAAACGGTGTATTTTACAGTTTTTAGAATATTATACCAAATAGCTAGATCTTCAAATTATAAACTTTTTTAGAATATCTATGTTCTATTTCTCTTCTATGTTGCCATTTATTATGTCTTTGCAATTTCTATCTCTTTCTATTAATCCATTTAGTCAGTCATTTGTTCATTCATGTATTTAATCATTAAATAAATATATATTGAGTGCCTACTATGCACTGTTCATTGTTGTGAGTGCTTTGGATAACAGGAATAATACATGGATGTCTTTCTTCAACACTTTGTAGTCTAGTGGGCTTGCAGATGCATAATTATTACAAAGCTTTTTGGTAAGTGCTGCAATCGATACTGGCATATTGCATAGGTTACTGAGTACACAGTGGTACCACTTATCAAGGTCAGCAATATAAATTCATTTTTGGAAATGTCGAGTCTAGGATACCTATGGAATATCCAATTGGAGATACTCTGAAGGCAGGCAGAAACATAATTCTTGAGCTCAAGAGAGAGATATGGGCTGGAAGTACAATTTAAAAAGACATATAGGTAAGAGTTAATACAATGATAATGAGGTTGTCTGGGAAGAACATAAGAAAGTATAAAAATAAGAAGTTGAATGTTGTAACCTTAGAGAACATGAACACATGAGGACCAGCAGGAGGAGTCAGCAAAGAAAAGTTAGAACAAGTCAGAAATGTAGGTACGCATATTAGTCAGCTTCAATCAGAGAAGCAGAACTTCTAGTAACATACATGTATAATAAGGGATTTATTACAGTAAAACTTTTGAAAACCAGAACATGTGTAAGGCAGAAAACTGTCAGAGAAGGAAACTCAGATATTTTCCACTAAAATGAGCAAGAATAGTAAGACTGCACCCTATCGAAAGTGGAAAACTTACAAGACCTGGAAAAAACAAGGCAGTCCCGTCGAGTTCTGGCTCTCACAGGTTTCACTTTATAAGGAACTGACATTATGCAGTTGTGGGAGCAGAGTTTCTTATTGCTGCCAGTAGTCAGCAGGGCAGATAGTCGGGAAGGGAAGAGGGATATGAAATAGGGAAGCAAAGATAAACTGGAACCTGTGGGGATGAGTGGAGTCCATAATGATAGAATGGAACACTACTGGTCTCTCATTGCCTCCTAACTCCCAACTTCCATGGGTCTCCTGGAGAAGAAGCTAGAACCCTGTCACAGAGCTGAACACAAACCTAATCCAAGAGTCTAGAAACTGAAGGAGGAAATTGACAGTTAACAAGAGTACTAAGAGGTGCCACAGGGAGTATGCATTCCAGACATACTCTTTCTTGCCTGATTGGGTTGTAGTATCCCAATTTCCCCTTGATGGTCAGGATCAGTCATCCCAACTAGTAGAGTAAACCTTATTTGCCTGTTGATTCACTGGCATGAGGAGCCCAAAGTGACCAGATGGCAGTAACAACTTCCAGTTTAATGGAATCATTGCAGTATCTCTTAGTGGAAGTATTCCTCTCTTGGACCTAACACTTCTAGACAAGCAAAGCTGAAAGTTGTGAGGATGGGAAGTCAAAATTTTACTAACAGGCCATTAGGGACAATAGTAAAAGGAGCCACTCCCATTTTTACCCCCTTGATTCTCAACCCCATGAGAACCCAACTGGTACTGTAACTGAGCTTTTAAAATCCTATTCCACCCATTCTGTTAGACTAGCTGCTTCAGGGTGTTGGGGGCATATGGTAAGACCAGTGAATTCCATGAGCATAAGTTGTATTTCATTTACTGTAAAATGAGTTCCTTGGCCAGAAGCAATACTTTGTGGAATACCATTGTGGTAAAGCATTTTGTAAGTCCGTAGATGGCAGTTTTGTTAGAAGCATTATAGGAAAAAAAGGCAAATCCAAGTCCATGGTAAATGTCTATGCCATTGAGAACAAAGCACTACCCCTTCTTTGATTATTAAGATCCTCCTCCACTGTGGTAACTCTTTGGTGAGTATCCACACGGGACATAAATATCTTCACGTTCTGTACCAGAGAAAGATCTATCCAGGTAACTGTCTATTCTATTTTAGATAAATTGTGCCTTCTCTCTCTCTTTTTCCTTGATCAGTCTTTCCAGAAGTTCATCAAATTTATTCATCTTTCCCAAGAATAAATATTTGACTTTTTTGATTCTCTCTATTACACATTTGTCTTCTATTTTATTTCTTCTGATTTCATCTTTATGCTATTTTTTCATATCTATGCTTTATTTTTTCATAATACAAGCAATTAAAACTAAATTTACCTCTAAAATCACTTGGGTGCATCTCATTAGTTTTGCTATATCATGTTTTCATTAGTATTTGAGAACTGGTTCTTTAAAAAGAAAGTAAAGTAGCCCCAGTTAAGGCTAAGCAAGTCAAGTTTAAACAAGGAAAGGGTAATAAAAAAATAAAGGTAGAGATAAAGCTTTGTAAATATTGAGAATAATATCATAACAGATTCAGAGGAGATTTTAAAATTACTAAAATACACGCTATAAAATTTTTATAAAATAATCACATAAGAAAATAGTATAAATGTGGGCCCTGGTGGAGCAGTGGTTAATGAAAAGGTTAGCAGTTTGAATCCACCAGCTGCTCCTAGGGTTTCTATTCTGTCCTATAGGGTCGTTGTGAGTTGGAATCGACTTGACAGCAACGAGTTTGGAGTATAAACACAACTGACCCATAATGAGGTTAAATAAACCAATATTAGTAGAAGAAATTGAAAAAGTTGTCAACAATCCTCCTTACGAGTACTTGTCAAAATGATTTTATAACAAAAGGCTATCAAATCGTCAAGGTATAGATAATTCCTATGTTATTAAATCTGTCTAATAACATTGAAAAGGGAATCTTCCAAATTCACATTAAAAAACTAGTATTAACCTCATAACAACCTGACAAGAATGGCCCACTCATGCTTTCTTTAATCCCAACTGTATTAATTACAGCAGTTTTATCAAAGAAATATCGCATGCCTCAAAATGTGAGATTCTATTGCAAACAATGTCACAAAACAATTTGTGTATAAATTGATGAATAAGAAACTAATTTTCTCTGTAAAATTTCACCTAAAGCACAATTTAAAAAAAAAGTGAGAGTCCAATAAAAGATTATGAGTTAAAATTACTTGATTTTAAAACTGTTCGCATATGTTTACTTCTGGCAATGGCAGACTAGGATTTTCGACTATGCTTTTCTGTTCAAAGTTGTTGGTTAGCTAACAAGATAGTGAGGAATTATGAAGCCAAGACCTAAAGATGAAGAAAATCTAAAGTAGTAAATCAGCATTTGGGGTTACTTTTCTTTGGGGGCATTTACCAATTCTGAGGTAAACTTCTTATGCTTTGGTTTGGGACTCTGAAGGGATTTCCCCTAGGAATAAAACTGAAAGACGACCATTCTTCCCAGGATTGAAACCTAGCCTTGAATCCTCTCTCTTTTGGAAATGGGGTACCCCAATCCTGCATTGCAATGCCTTTAACTGCCTGGAAGAATCAATGGTAAATCCTCTGTCAAAAAACTTAACAACTTCCAACCGAAAAAGTAGTTAAAAAAAAAAAAAAAGAAACAAAAAAAAAATCCCAACAAAAAAAAGCCTTGGTCTAGATGACTTCAATGGAGAATTCTACTAAATATTTAGACAAGAGCTTACACCAGTATTACTCAAACTATTTCAGAACATAGAAAAAGAAGGGATACTTCTGAATTCATTCAATGAAGCCAGCATAACCCTGATACCAAAACCAGGCAAAGACACCACAAAAAAGAAAATTAAAGACCAATATCTCTCATGAATATAGACGCAAAAATTCTCAACAAAATTCTAGCCAATAGAATTCAGCATCATATCAAAAAAACAATACACTATGACCAAGTGGGATTGATACCAGGTATGCAAGGATTGTTCAACATTAGAAAATTAATCAACATGGGGACCTCATACCACCAAGAAACAAGTGCCAGGAGCAAAGCATATCCTTTGGACTCGGGGTCCCGCGCAGAGAAGCTCCTACTCCGGGGGAACACTGACGAAAAGGCTGACAGAGAGAGAAAGCCTTTCCCTGGAGCTGACACCCTGAATTTGGACTTCTAGCCTACTTTACTGTGAGGAAATAAATTTCTCTTTGTTAAAGCCAACCACTTGTGGTATTTCTGTTATAGCAGCACTAGATGAGTAAGACAGAATTTGGTACCGAGAGTAGGGTGCTGCTCTAACAGATACCGAAAATGTGGGAGCGGTTTTGAAACTGTGAATGGATAGAACAGTGGCAGCTACAAAGGACCAGCAGCAGCAGAGAACCTGTAACAGCAGAGAAGCGGCAGTGGCAGAGAACCAACAGCACCAGAACCAGGAGACCAGTGTGAGATGGTGCTGGAGCTGACCCACGGAGCGAGAGTGCTGAGTGCCTGTGCGCAGGAGGCTTCCTGGCGGAGTGGGATGCCTCCGGGCACTAATCGGTGGAGCTAGTCTTGCCAACCCACGGAGCAGAGAGTTGAGTGCCTGTGCACACAAGGCTTTCTGGTGGAGTGGAGTGCCTCCAGGCACTTATTGGCAGAGCTACGGAGCTTTGGATCACTTGCCCCAGTAGGGCAGATATGGGCAAGCAGAAGCTGAAGAAGCAAGGAACACAAGAGCTGAGCTGCCTCAGTCTCAGAAGGTATGGCCATGATCTCAGGGGTTTCGAAGCGTGGAGCCATGGCCTCTGGTGTTTCTAAGGGTAGAGTTGTCACTCCAATGGACTAGGAGAATGGTGCGCCTAAAGCGGCGGGAGCAGAGTTGCTGTCCCAGTGGGCCTGGAAGGCGGAGCTGAAGCCCAGGGCTGAGGGGCCTCCATTCAGAATCCGGAGACTGTGGCCAATACCTAGAGTCTGGAGGGCAGGGCTATTGTGTAAATTGTCTCAGAGAACAGAGTTTTATTTTCAAAGCCTTGAGGGCTAATGTAATGTGTTCCGCT
>NW_004444178.1:360546-363193 GCF_000243295.1 Trichechus manatus latirostris
CACATGATCATCTCAATTGATGCAGAAAAGGCATTTGACAAAGTCCAACACCCATTCCTGTTAAAAAAAAACTCTCAATAAAATAGCTATAGAAGGGAAATTCTCCAGCATAATAAAGGGCATCTGTACAAAACCAACAACCAACATCGATCTTAATGGAGAGAGGTTGGAAACATTCCCCTTGAGAACAGGAACAAAACAAGTTGCCCTTTATCACCACTCCTATTTAACATTGTGCTGGAAGCCCTAGCTAGAGCAATAAGGCAAGAAAAAGAAATAAAGGGCATCCAATTGGGAAGAAAGAAGTAAAACTGTCCTTATTTGTGGATGATATGCTACTACATATAGAAAACCCAAAAGACTCCACGAGAAAATTACTGGAACTAATAGAAAGATTCAGCAGAGTAGCAGGATACAAGATAAACATACAAAAATCAGTAGGATTCCTATACATCAATAAAGAGGACTATGAAAAGGGACCCAGGAAAACAGTACCATTTATAATAGCCCCTAAAAAAAAATGAAATACTTAGGAATAAATCTTACCAGGAATGTAAAAGACCTATACAAAGAAAACTACAACACTACTGCAAGAAACCAAAAGAGACCTACATGAATGGAACAACATCCCACGCTCATGGATAGGTAGACTCAACATTGTGAAAATGACAATTCTACCCAAAGCAATCTACAAATACAGTGCAATCCCGATCCAAATACCAACAACATTCTTTAAAGAGATGGAAAAACTAATCATTAACTTTATATGGAAAGGCAAGAGGCCCCGGATAAGTAAAGCACTACTGACGAAGAATAATTAAGTAGGAGGACTTGCACTACCTGACCTCAAAAACTACTGTATAGCTACGGTAGTAAAAAAAAAAAGCCCGATACTGGTACAACAACAGACGCATTGACCAACGGAACAGAATTGAGAACCCAGATGTAAATACATCCACCTGTGGTCACCTGACTTTTGACAAGGGCCCAAAGTCCATCAAATGGGGTAAAGACAGTCTTTTTAACAAATGGTGCTGGAAAAACTGGATGTCCATCTGCAAAAAAATGAAACAGGACCCATATGTCACACTATACACAAAAACTAATTCAAAATGCATCAAAGACCTAAATATAAAACCAAAACCAATAAAGATCATAGAAGAAAAAATAGGGTCAATGCTAGAGGCCCTAATACACGGCACTAACAGGATACAAACCATAACTAACAATACACAGACACCAGAAGATAAGCTAAATAACTGGGATCTTCTAAAAATTAAACACTTATGCTCATCAAAAGACTTCACCAAAAGAATAAAAAGGGAATCTATGGACTGGGAAAAAAATTTGGCTATGAGAAATCTGACAAAGGTCTAATCTCTAAAATCCACAGGAAAATCCAACACTTCTACATCAAAAGATAAATAATCCAATTAAAAAATGGGCAAGGATATAAACAGACACTTCACCAAATAAGACATTCAGGCAACTAACATGAGGAAATGCTTGCAATCACTACCAGTTAGAGAAATGCAAATCAAAACCACAATGAGATACCATCTCACCCAACATTGCTGGCATGAATGAAAAAAACAGAAAATAACAAATATGGGAGAGGCTGTGGGGAGACTGGAACTCTTACACACTACTGGTGGGAATGCAAAATGGTACAACCATTTTGGAAAACGATATGGTGCTTCCTTAAAAAGATAGAAATACCATATGATCCAGCAATCCCACTCCTAGGAATATATCCTAGAGAAATAAGATCCATCACAAGAATAGACATATGCACACCCATGTTCATTGCAACATTATTCACAACAGCAAAAAGGTGGAAACAACCCAAGTGCTCATCAATAGAAGTATGGATAAACAAACTACGGTACATACACACAATGGAATACTAAGTGACAATAAAGAATGATGAATCTGTGAAACATCTCACAACATGGATGAATCTGGAGGGCATTATGCTGAGTGAAATAAGTCTATCACAAAAGGACAAATATTGTATGAGATCACTATTGTAAAAACTCATGAAAAGGTTTACATACACAAACAATATTTGATGGTTATGAGGGAGGGGAGAAGTGGGAAAAACACTAAGACAATAGATAAGTGGTAAGTATGGTGAAGGGTAAGACACTACACAATACTGGGGAAGCTAGCACAATTTGACCAAGGCAAGGTCTTGGAAGCGTAATAGACACATCCAAACTCCCTGAGGGACTGAATTACCGGGCTGAGGGCTGGGGACCGTAGTCTCAGGGAATATCTAGCACAATTGGCATAACATAGTTTATAAAGAAAATGTTCTACATCCTACTTTGGTGAGTAGCGTCTGAGGTCTTAAAAGCTTGTGAGTGGCCATCTAAGATATTCCACTGGTCTCACCCCATCTGGAGCAAGAGAATGAACGGACCACAACTACCACAGTCTACACCAGACTGAGTCCAGCACAACTAGATGGTGCCCAGCTACCAC
Source organism: Trichechus manatus latirostris (assembly GCF_000243295.1). Taxonomy (NCBI): domain Eukaryota; kingdom Metazoa; phylum Chordata; class Mammalia; order Sirenia; family Trichechidae; genus Trichechus; species Trichechus manatus. The sequence goes on from NW_004444178.1 coordinate 363,034, forward strand.
GACCGACTGCTCTGACAGGGATCACAATACAGGGTCCGGACAGAGCTGGAGAAAAATGTAAAACAAAATTCTAACTCCCCCTCCCCCCCTAAAAAAGAAGACTTACTGGTCTGTCAGAGACTGGAGAAACCCTGAGAGTATGGCCCTTGGGCTCCCTTTT